>NW_006399861.1:37772-39255 GCF_000299155.1 Elephantulus edwardii | reverse complement strand
GCAGGAACAATGATTTTGTAAATTACTACCTAACTTGGGAAGGTCTAGAGAACATTATGCTGACTGAACTAACTTAGTCCCACAAAGAAAAGTACTGTATAAAACCATTATTGTTGAATGAGTATGAGGAAGGAGGAAAACAGAGGGCTGTGATTGGGCAGACAGGTGGGGTGTTAATCATAAGTTTGTACAATTCAATGGGTCAGGGTTGAAGGAAATAGGAAAGCTCTTTTTTGAAAAACAATGTATTCAAACTTTGTAAGTAAATCAGTTGTGGTTGTTGTTATATGCCGTTGAGTCGCTTGTGACTCATAGTGACCCCATGTACAATAAATTAATATAAAATCTAAAAAAATCTCAAAGACATGCAAAATAATGTATCTGGTTTGAAATCTGTAAACTTTCTGTATTTATCTGTAAAGTGAACTATCGGCACAAATAATTAGAATTCATCAGGAATCACTAGAAGAAAACCTCAAGGAAGAGCTGCTTTATAACATGCTTATGAAATACTTTTTTTATTTTAAATTTTATACTGGTTTACTTAAAAGGTGGTATACATTGTTTTCCACACCAGATCTTTTCTCTTCCCTTTACCTACCCCTCCCTCCCCCAACCAATTGTGTAACACTGTGATTAAGCAACCACTCTCCTCCTTGGATCCTCATACTCGTTCTACATTAATGGTCTACTACAGTTAAAATATTGTTATTTGTGTGAGTGTGTACATATATATAACCCCATAAATTTATTCCCCATTCTCACTCCACTATATTCCAAAGGTTAGAAAAAGATATAAATAGTATAACATACTTCCTAAGTCAGAGAGCTATAAAATGACTAAGGGTGACAGAAAAAGAATCAATGCCTCAAGTTGTGGTTCTGGACAAGAGCCTTGAACATACCATGGACTACCAAGAAAACAAATAGGTCTGTCTTGGAAAGGGTGAAACCAAGTTTCTTCATGGTGGCTAGGATTTTTAATCTCCGTTTCACATACTTTGGGCATGTGGTGAGGAAGGACCAGTCCATAAAGAAGGACATGCTCAGAAAGCTGGAGGGACAGCACTGGAGAGGAAGACCTTGATGAAATGAATGGATACAGTAACTGAGGGAATGAGGGTAGATATGTCAGAATCGGTGAGACTGTCTCAGGACAGGACAGGCTTCAGAGCTATTATACAGAGGGTCTCTATGAGTCACAGGCTACTCAGAGGCACATAACAACAACAACAACAACCTTCCTAAAAGAATTACATGAAACATACATCACTGTTACATCATTCCCCTGATTATTATCAACTTTTGTTGATGTCTTAAAACATTTGGCTTAGAGTTTGTCTATGGGTAATTGATACTTTAACATCACAGATAAACAGAAAGTGTGCAAATGGATACATCATCACCATATATAAAAATTAGGAACAGAATTAAACAGGTTGAAAAATCACAATGACATGTTGTTGTTGTTGTTGTTGTTGTT
>NW_006399861.1:35250-36861 GCF_000299155.1 Elephantulus edwardii | reverse complement strand
TACGCCCTTCCCAATTTTGAACCATGCAGTGTTCCCTTGCTCTGTTCTGACGACTGCCTCCTGGTCCAAGTACAAGTTTTGCAATGACATAGGGATGTTAAAAATTTATAATGGGTAGGAGAAAAATCAGAGCGTTATGCAATTTGGTGGGTGTTGGGAGGGGGCAAAGCAAATAAGAATGATCCATCAGGGATCTGAAAAGACAAGGTAATGATGGACATAGTCCAAAGATGATTAATTTTATAAAACATAATGTATGGGAATGATTATATGAAACACAATATGAATGAAGAATAATGTGAAACACAATGTATACAATTTTTGTAAGCAAACCAAATAAAATTTAAAAAATTAAATGGCATACATTTACTAATAGAGTGATGTAACTTCCTTTAAGGGTTTTGTATTTTATCTGTAAAAATTCTTATGTAGCCACAAAACAATAATATGCTTGGTACAGTAACAGTTCTTAATAAAATCATGGAAACATAAACTTCATATTAATAATTTCTTATTGAACTTAAAATATGTAAAGAAAAAATATGTGACAATCATGACCATAGAATTAAACAATATTGAAAATCTTATACATTTTTATGTCTCATTTTATTTTAGGCCTAAGCCAATCATACATAAGTGATTTGTTTCTAGATTTACAAACCAATTACTGTTGATTTAATTTTCCATTGACTCATGACAACATTCATCGTGTTTCTAAGACTGTATATACTTTTTTAATAGCAAACATCTTTTTATTCAATAGATTCCTCCCCCACAAAATTATTATTTTAATTTTTATAAACTAAAAATTTAGGAAAGGTGGAGAATATTATGAAAGGTAATTAAATTATAAAAATTTAATATAACCCGAACCTTCAAAATGACTGCCTCTCCTCCTTCATTGTTTCTTAATCATTCTTTTTGCAGTTAGTTTATAACTTTATGTGAGGCTGCTTATAGTATAGTCACAGTCATTTCTATTATGCATTTAAATAGTCATGTCTTCTCCAATGGATGATTTTGCATACGTATAATTTTCTTTCTTTTACTTGACTGGAGAACTGGCTAGAATTTAAAGTCCAAATTTCAGTTTAAAAAGACTAATTGTAATACCAAGCATATAATCTTCATTTTCATTCCTCTAGTGTTTATTAGGGAGCTTCAATGGCTTAGAAGTAAGGGCATTGCACTGTCAACCCAAAGATGTGCAGTTTAAATATACCAGCTGTAAATCTTAACAAAAGGAAATTGCCTTATTTTCCCCCTGTGGAGCGATTTATAAATTCAAAACACTGGATTTTTTGTTGTTGTTATCTGCCATATGTTCACCTGTGACTCATAGCAACCCTATGTACAGCAGCTCTGAAGCCTGTCCTCTCCTGAGCCAATCTCACTGACTCTGACACACCTACGCCCATTACCTTAGTAACTCTATCAATCCATCTCATCTGGAGTCTTCCTCTCAGGTGTTGTCCCTCCACCCTTTTGAGCATGATGTTCTTCTCTAAGGAATGGTTCCTCCTGGCCACATGCCTAAAGTATGTGGGAGAGAGTTTCAAAATTCTAGCCAGCAAGGAGAAACCTGGTTTTACCTTCTTTATGACAGACATA
>NW_006399861.1:24851-33013 GCF_000299155.1 Elephantulus edwardii | reverse complement strand
ATTAAATAAACTAAAAAACGTGTAATATTCTAGGTAAACTTCTAGGTGAAAGGCAGGAAAAGTCATTAAGATCATCAAAGATGTTAAGAACGGACTAAAAAGAAGCAGGAGCATAATTTTTATTTCAAGATTGCCCAAAGCACATGAACAATTATTTGTGAGGAAAATGTTTAATGTTTCAATTATTTTAAGTAGCATTTATAATATGTGGGAAACCTATAAATAACAGATGGATGCACATATTTGAGTTTGGCTCACATCTAACACAGACATTATTATTTCTTATCCTGAGACTAGGACAGTGTTAACTTTCTTCACAAATTTAGTAAATACGGGAACTATGATAATTCTTTGCATGGGTTTTCTCATTAGAACAATTTTGTAATAAAACAATGCCACCCTCCTCCTCTCAATTTAAGGATACGTGGTTTGAGGAGGTTAAACAACTCATTCAAGGACATCCATAATGTTCAGTGGACTTTGAAAGATGAAATGTTTAAGGTATCAAACACTATTTAAAGATTCCATTTTTAGATTAAATACTTCAGATTTATGTAATACTTTAGAGAAAACTGGGGATGTATAATAATATCATTTTTAGTAATCTTGTTGTGGTTATCTACCATTGAATCAGAACTAACTCATAGCTGACCTTCCAGATGGTTTCTAGAGGCAGTAAACTCCCTGGAGGGAATTGCTCATCTTTCTTCGGCTAGGCAGCTGTCAGATTCAAACTATGTGCCTTTGAGATTGCAACCGTAGATTCTTACCACTAGGCCACCATCTCTCATGTCCCATTGTTCTTACTCCTGTATACTATGTGGGGCCTTATGATTAGCAATTTTAATAAAAATATA
The DNA here is from genome assembly GCF_000299155.1 of Elephantulus edwardii. Classification (NCBI taxonomy): domain Eukaryota; kingdom Metazoa; phylum Chordata; class Mammalia; order Macroscelidea; family Macroscelididae; genus Elephantulus; species Elephantulus edwardii. The sequence continues at coordinate 32,156 of NW_006399861.1, read as the reverse complement.
TCAGAAGTACGCTATGTCACTTCTGAACTAAGACAATAGAGAAACCCTACTTATTGTCTTTTGGCTTTTGACTGTATGGATCATATCAAATTATGGTTAACATTGAAAAGACTAGAAATCCCTGAACACTTAATTGTGCTCATAAAAATCTGTCAATAAATGAAGAGATTGTGTGTGAACAGAGCAAAAGAACATTCTTGTTTCTGTTGGTATGGCTCTTGGGTCACCTGCAACTCACAGCGAACCTATGTACAAAGGCCCTAAACCCTCCTCTGTCCTAAACCAACATTACTGTCTCCAACACATCTGTCCCCATTACCCCAGTAACCGAATCAATTCATCTCATCTAGAGTCTTCCTTTCCTGCTCTGTCCTTCTACCACCCCAAGCATACACCATTCTTCCATCCTTCCAACAATGAAGTCCCTCTCCAAAGACTGGTCCCTCCATGCTACATGTCCAAAGTATGTCAAACAAAGCTTCAGAATCCGTGCCTCCAAGAAGAACCCTGGTTTTACCCTCTCCAGGACAAATCTGTTTGTTCTCTTTAGCAGTCCATGGCATATTCAATACTCTTCTCCAACACTACAGCTCAGTCATCAATTCTCCTTTTATCATCCCTAGTCACTGTCTAGCTCTCTGATGCATAACAAGTGATTGCAAAGACCATGGCCTGTATCAGATGTACTATAGTCTCAAGACTGATATTGTTGCTCTTCATTACTTTGTACTATCACTATTGTGACTATTGTAATTTCTTAAGACTTATCAAAGAATATAAAAATTTCCATCAGCAGCCATAGAAACTCAACACACTGATTTTTACAGGAAATCAGTTTGAGAACACACTAAAAAGTTAAGGTGTTCTTGCAAGATATGAAATCCATTCTACACAAATATTCTAAATATATGGGACAGATGGAGAAACAAATTACCATTAAAATTTTTTGCCAGCTTTGACATTCCTGAGACAAAAAAAATTGCTTTTAATAGGGCATAACTCTACAAATGTTCAAAATCTGGAGGATTAATTTACTTCATCACTCTCATCAAATTGTTAGGAATAGTACAATGCTCACTGGGATAAAAATAATGGAGAAAACAGAGAAGTCTGTGGTGCTTTAGGGTAAAATATGCATTTAATTTTAGCTTTAGAATTTTGTGCAAAACCACAAAAAATTTTCTTTTGAATTTAAGGAACTCAGCTGATCTAGTTACTTTAAAGCTACTGAGTCTAAGTCATATAATTTTCTGCCAATATCCAAAACCAAATTCATTTCTTTGAATCTATTCCAACTCATAGTAACCTTTAAGACAGAGTAGAATTGTCCCCAAGTGTTTCCAGCAGCGTAAATCTTAATGGAAATAGGCTGCTTCCTTTTTTCTGATGGTTTTGAAAGGTTGACCTTTCAGCTGGCAACTATTGCTTTATTCCCTATGTGACCAGACCCACTAACTAGTCTATAGTATAAAGTCTATACCTGATTCATGGTGACTTTGCTCTGGGTTTCAAAGGATGTAAATATTAATGGGAGCAGATTACCTCATCTTTCTCCCACATAGATACTAGTAGATTTGAATCATAAGCTTTGTTCAAAGCAAATGAGAAAAATATTATAACAAATTATGCAAAGAACTGTACTTTGAGGGAAGAAATATATTGAGCATTTCTCAAGCTGAAAAAAACTGAAGAACAAACTCAAATCTTAAGTTGAGAGTAAAATTATGAAAGATCTTCTTTTGTTGTTAAGTACTGTCGAGTCGTAGGCGAACAAAAGCCCTTGACACTTGGATGACTTTCATCCTTTTTTCAGGTTCATAGGGTTTCTGGAGGCAAGCTGTTCATGGAAGTGGTTGCCACTCCTGCTTCCAAGCTTGTTTTAATTGTGGAGCTTCACCCAACACCATCCGCCATGGGTAACCATTATCGCATTTGACACATCCGTGAATAATCTTAGAAGCTGGTCTACACTGAAACATTTCAGCAAGTAGTAATGGCAGTGAAGGTGGAAATCCAAGCTTCACTGAAAGTATTGGCAAAATATAAGGCCTCAGCAATTGATGGAATATGAATTTAGACATTTCAGCAAACAGACACAGCCTTGGACATACTTGTTACCTAAGCCAAGAAATATGGCCATCAACATGATTATCTAATGAGAAGAGATCCATATTTGTTCTGATACCAAAGAAAGGTGATCAATCAGAGTGACAAAATTGATTAATATAGTTAATATTGAGCAATATAATTAATATCATACACAAGTAAATTTTTGGTGGAGATTAAAAAAAATGGTTTTACTATAAACAGGGAACTTCCATAAATTCAAGCTAGATTCAAGAGAGGCCTGAAGGATAGACCTTTCTGGGAGATAGATCTTGGCTGAAAGCAAACAATACCAGAAAAATGTTTATTTGTTTTATTAATTATGAGGTCTGTGTGGAACTGTAACAAATTGATATTGAGAAGAATGGGATTTTCAAAATACTCCATGTGCCCATGTAAAACCTATACATATCAAGAAACAGTTTTCTGAACACAAGGAAAAACTGTGCAGTTTAAATCAAGAAAGAAGTTTGTCTGAGTTGTGCTTTCTCCATGTTGTTGCTGTTGTTATGTGCCATCAAGTCGTTTGCGACTCATAGCGACCCTATGTATAACAGCCCTAAATCCTGCTCTATCCTGTGCCAATCTCATTGCCTCTGACACACCCATCCCGATTACTCCAGGGTCTTCCCCTCCTGCGCTGTCCCTCCACTCTGCCCAGCATGATGTACCTCTCTAAAGAACTGTCTCTCCTTACAACATATCCAAAGTATGTCAGACGAAGCCCCAGAATCCTTGCCTCCAAGGAGCAGCCTGGTTTAACCCTCTCTGGGATTAATCTATTTGTTTTCTTGGCAGTCCATACCTATTATATATATCTGATGAGTAAGCAATTTTAGAAGCTTTATATGAAGAAGAATGTGGCATCAGGTTTATTGGAAGACTCATTAACAACTTCTATTATGTAGATGACACAACCTTGTTTTCAGAAAGTGAAGAAGGGTTGAACTACTTGCTACAGAAGATCAGAGACTATTTCCCTTCTATGTGGATACATCTTAATATCAACAAAACCAAACAATTCCTCACTGGTGGATCAATAGACAATATCATGATAGACGGAGAAAAGACTGACTGTATCAAAGATTTCAGTTTATTGGTTCCATAATCAACATCCTTGGGAACATAAGTCAAGAAACCAAAAGATGTTGTTATTGTTTCCATACGCTGTCAAGTTGCTTGTGACTCATAGCAACCCTATAGACGACTACTTTGAACCCTGATCTATCCTGAGACTACCATATTGTCTCTGACATACCTACCCTCATTGCCTCAGTTATTGTGTTAATTCATTTCATTGGCGGTCTTCCTCTCTGGCACCACCCCTCCACTGACCCAAGCATGATATCCCTCTCCAAAGACTGGTCCCTCCTGGCAACATGCCCAAAGTATGTCAGATGAAGCTTCAGAATCCTTGTCTCCAAGAAGCAGATTGGATTATAGTGGGAAAAATCTCCTGTGCAAAAAAGTGACAGTGTCAGTTTAAAGACTGACCCTAACCAACTCATAGTATTTTCAATTGCATACTAGGTATATGAAAGTTGCATAATTAATAAGGATGACCAAATAATAATAATAATTTAAAAAATTCCATACCCAAACTGCTCCTTAGAGACAAAGATTTTGAAGCTCTATGTCACATACATTTGAGCATGTAGCCAGGAGGGATATCATGCTTGGAAAGCAGGAGAGATAGTGCATGAGAGGAAGATTTCCCATGATAAGATGAATGGACACAGAAAATGAAGTAATGGGGTTAAGTATATCAGAGACAGTGAGATTGGCTCAGATTAGGACAGGGTTCAATGCATATTGTGCTATTGTGAGTCTCAGGCAGCTCAACGTCACATAACAACAACAATGACATTGGTAAAAGAGTATTGATTATTCCATGAACTGTGAAAAGAGCAAACAACTGTGTCTTGAATAAAGTTCAACCAGGGTGCTCCGTAGAGGCTACGGTGATGAAACTTCATTTTACATTCTTTGAGACTGTTGTCATGAGGGATGTGTCCTTGGACAAGACATGGTTAGAAAGATAGATCAGAGAAAAAGAGGAAGATCTTGCAAGATGAATTGGCATAGTGACTGTAACAAGGAGCTCAGATATGCCAGATGTCAGGAGGTTGCTACAGGATAGGGTAAGGTACCAAACTGTTGTTCATCCTGTTGCTATGAGTTGTAGTTAGGGTGGATGGTGAAGACACTGAAATTGTTCACAGCTTTAGTTTGTTTGGCTCCAAAGTCAACTCTTGGCACCAGCAGCCAGGAAATGAAAAGATGTATTGAGATAGAAAGTTTGCTGTTAAGGATCTCTCCAGAGTATTGAAGAGCAATGGTGTCACTCTGAAGACTAAGGTGTGCTTGATACAGGCCATGGCCTTTGCAAACACTTGTTATGCATCAGAGAGCTAGACAATGACTAGGGAGGATAGAAGGAGAATTGGTGCTTTTGAGCTGTGGTACTGGTGAAGATTATTGAATACACCATGGACTGCTAAGAAAATGAACATGTTAATTCTCCTGGAGAGAGTTAAACTGTGCCGCTTCTTGGAGGGAAGAATTCTAAAGCTTCGGCTGACTTACTTTGGACATGTTACAAGGAGGGACCAGTACTGGCAAAGGGACGTCATGCTTGGGCGAGTAGAGGAGCAACTCAGAAAAGGAAGACCCTCTGTGAGGCACACTGATTCAGTGACTACAGTAATGGGGGTGGGTGTGTCAGAGACAGTGAGACTGGCACAGGACAGAGCAGGGTTTAGGGCTGAGGTACATAAGTTTGGCCTGAGTAGCAGGTGACTCAGTGTCACATAAAAACAACAACAACAAATATCTAAATAGATATTGAACTAAACAAATCTAAATATTTATTGTTCAATGTGATGCCTCAGGAAAACCACAAATTATTATTCCATGCTCTTCAAGATATCTCTTTATTCAATCAATATTATCATAGATTAAATGTGTGAATGCCAAGAGTATGTTTGTTTCTTTGTATTTGCTTTTTATAAGGTTTTAATCAAACATTAGGAATGAATTAGTTCAGTTCAGAAAGTCTGAAACATAAATGTGATAAATATACGGAAAATAAATGTTTGATTAAACATATTTTTTAATTTAATTTTATTAATTTTAGTGAACATTTATAGAGATTTTGGATTTCCACTCATTAATTGTTGCATTTTTCTCCCTGGCCCACTCCTTCCCTGTCCCCCCAGTTTGCTCTTCTCTTTGAAAAGTAAAAGAAAAATTCCTTCAATGCCCGCTCCCACCCCTCCAGTATGCTCCACTATGCAACCTTCATTCTGGACTCTTGTCATAATGATAATACCCAATCATATATCGCTGTTACACTGTTGATTAAATATATTTTTAATATGAATTAAATGTATGAAAACATTTATTTGGGTTAAAATTAAACTAAAAAATGACATTTATTTTCAATATATGTTAAATTCATGGAAATAAATATATAGTTAAATATTAAAACAAAAAAATCACTGACACTCTATTAAACATGCTTATTTGTCAGGGAATTTTTTTTCTCCTAATAATTTATTCAAAATATAAACCAAAATGTTTCACTATCTTCTTTTTTTAGGAGACATTATGATTATAGTTCTTCTAAGACAGCAGACCTATCTATTCTTGGTATATTCACTATTTACAAACATATTCACTGTTTACAAACACCACAGTTCAAATTTCTGGATTCTTTTTCTGTGTCATTGTCCAGTTTTCCCTCATACATACAAGGCAATTAAAAGTATCAGAACTTGAATTAGGTACAATTAATCATCAGTTTAATATCTTTGCTTTTTAAAACTTTGATAGAATTTATTTCAACAGATTTGCACACTGCAACATCTTGCTTTATTTTACACTTGTACTTTCATGAATACTGATTGTTGATGAAAGTAGAATGAAATAACAGTTTCTTTTTCACTTATGAATGTGCTTATTACTCCTGTTGTGTGAGAAAATTGTATGAATAATAATGGAATATCTCCTCTATATCAAAAAGTTATTCCCATAAAAAAAGAGTAAAAGACTAAATGTCATATCATTTACTAGTTTTCAGAATCATTCCAACAAAAATAACTGAAGAACAAGGTGAGTAAACATGAGGCTATATCCTATAGTAGACTTTATTCTAGGAAACTGTAAGCACAAACAAGAAAGGAAATATAGAATTATCCCTTGATAAGCCTTTGTTCTAGGTTTTCAAATAGTCTCAAAAGCCAGAAATCTTAGGCTACATTTTGATGTCTACTTTCCAGACTCCTTTGGCATGCTTAATAAGAGAGCAATACAGGTAAAGAGAAAATGAGAGAGATCATTAGAAATGAAAGATTTCCACTCAAATTAAGGCTAGAAATAAAATTTCAAAACAAATGAAAAACTCAAATTTTAAGAAAAACTGAAAGAGAACTAAAAAAGCATCCAAATAATTATTTTTAATATATTCCAAGTGATAATCAAAGAAATTATCTTACGGAAAAAATTACAAGAGACTGTCAGAGAAAGAAAAAGTAAAATTATCATCTATCATGTGTGTGTGTGTGTGTGTGTGTGTGTATAACATGTAAGTGTGTGTATATATCATATAAGTATGTGTGTATATACATATCTCATATATAAGTATGTCTGTGTGTGTGAGTGTGTAATATATTATGATGGAAAAGTCTTCTAAGTGGTACAGCTTTCTTTTGTCAATATGCTGTATTGAGGTAACCTAGGGTTGCTATCATGCTCAAACTTGTGCCATTGGAGTGTCAAATGCCATAATGATTATCCATGGTGGAGCATATTTAGTGAGCTCCCAGTTTAAGACTGGTATGGAAGCAGGAGTGGAACCCACTTCCTAAAAAACATGCCTCTGGAAAATCTATAAACCTTGAGAAATGACAATAGTTACAGAAAGGCTTCAGGCCTTTTGTTCATAGAGTCACTATGAGTTGTACTTGACTCGATGATAATCATCATTAACATAACAACATATACATACATATGTAGTATATATATATAGTATATAAGTATATACATATGTTGTTTGTTGTTATGTGCCATCGAGTCGTTTCCGACTCATAGCGACCCTATGCACAACAGCTCTAAACCCTGCCCTATCCTGCGCCAACGGCACCGCCTCCGACACACCCATCCCGATTACCCCAGTCACCGAATCAATCCATCTCATAG
>NW_006399861.1:16669-23646 GCF_000299155.1 Elephantulus edwardii | reverse complement strand
TGTGTGTGTGTGTGTGTGTGTAGAAATACTATCCAAGGACCTGAGACTCTTGTTGCAGAAAGTCAAGGACTGCAGCCTTCAATAGGGATTGAAGTTCAATATCAAGAAAACAAAGATTCTCACCATTGGGTTGATTGAAAGCATCATGTTAGATGGTGAAGAGATTGAAATTGTTCAGTTTGCTTGGGTCCACAATCAAAACTTTTAGATCCAGCACCCAAGAAATCAAAAGACAAATATTATTGGAAAATTTTCTGTCAGGGACCTCACTAGACTGTTAAAAAGCAACAATGTCAGGCTGAAGATTAACTTGTGCTTGATTCAGGCCATTTGTCTTCACAATTATTTGCTATGCGTCAGAAAGGTGGACAATTACTAGAGATGATAGATGGTGTTACTGAACTCTGATGCTGGAGAAAAGTATTGAATATACTATAGACTACTAGGAGAATAAATGAGTTCTTCCTAGAAAAGGTGCAACAAGGCTGCTCCTTGGAGGCAATGATTCTGAAGCTTTGTCTAATATAGTTTGGGCATGTGTCAAGAGGGATCAATCCCTGGAGGGGGAAATCATACTTAACAAGGGTGGAAGGACAGCACAAGAGAGAAAGACCTTAGAAGAGATGGAATGACCTAGTGACTAAGGTAATGGGGATAGATGAGTCAGAGACAATAAGGTTGGCACAAGATAGAGCAGGGTTCAGAGCTTTTGTATAGTGTCTCTATGAGTAACAAGTGACTCAATAGCAATAATTTAAAATTATTTATGTGTATGTGAATATCTATATAATAGGTATATAATGGCCTAATGGTAAGGAACTTCACAGAAAGCCCAATGGACACAATGTTTAAATTCCGAAGGGCACAAGGTTCAAATCCACTCTACAGGAGTGTAAAAAGGGCAATAGCAACATGCAGATGGCCATATATGATATCTACTTACTCTACGAAGGGGAATTGATACCACCAACAGCATGCACAACTCAAAACCAATTCCAAATAGATCAAGTGTTTCTCTCATGCTCTCACACCTCTTTTCACTAATTTCAGCACCAATGTTATTGCTGTACTGAATTCAAAATCTGTTGAATTAGCTCACGGAGCACATTGAACCATACTTAACTACTAAGAGGTTTATTAGAGAAATTAAAAAGGCTGTAATTAATAGATTAATACTATCAGTCAGTCAGGATAGTTTCCTGGGATGTTCTTACAGGCAACTCAGATGTCAGCCTCACAACTTTCTTAGTATAGTTCTCCCTTCAAGTCCTCTAACAAACTTGAGCAAAGGCTTCTAGCTCTGATTCCATGAGGTAGCAGTCCCAAAGTCAACTATGTCTCATGCCAGGTCTCTGGCTTTCTACTGCCACTCCTGTAGGCCCCAGTCTGGGGGACATAGGAATTTAACCGCAAAGGACGTACGTACACTTTGCAATGTCTTCTGGTCACGATAGTCCAAATTTCTGCTGTTGAATCTGTGCAATATAATGGCAAGATTAGCCAGCTCCCTTATAAAAAGACCAACCTCCATTCACATGTCCCTGCCCATGCATGCTGCAGAATCAAACACAATGACCAGGAAAGCCATTTTGAACAATAAACACTTGATACCATAGGGATAAAGATGAGCTATCTTCTACCGCAAAAAAATCTCTAGAAGATCAGCTATAGGTAGAAGATTGATTCAGATTCAGAAGGCAGTTAATAACATGGGAGATGATTATCCATCCTTCTACCACAGAGCTACTAGTGGATATGAACCACATGCTTTCATTTCTTAAAAAATTATTTTTTATTAATATTGTAACAAAGGTTTAGATTTCAATTCATTCATTGTAGTATATTTTCTTCCCTACTCTCCCCAGTTCTCTTATATCTGTAAGAAGATTCTTTTATTGTTGCAAAATGTCTTTCCTTCAACCTCCAGCACCTCAGGCTACTGTAATATGCGCCTCTTATTCTGGACTGTTGTCTTGCAAATAACACTTAGTAATATACTTCTTTCAGACAGTTCTTTCTTTCATCTATTTAAATGCAATGTTCATTATTTATCCCCTCTTTTTCTTAGGTTCTCCCCCAACTCCCATGTCAGTCCTGTTTTATAACAGTGGCATTATGCAGTACTTGTCCTTTTATGATTGAAATATGTCACTCTGTGTAAATTTCTCCAGGGACTTCCATTTTATATAATATTTTATGAGTTCTTTGTTTCTCAGTAATGTATAGTACTCCATTGTGTTAATATACCACAGCTTCTCCATTTATTTGTTTATGGGCACTTGGGTTACTTCCATTACTTTACTATCTTAAATAACATAGCAATAAACATGGGTGTGCAAATATCTGTTTGGGTGGCAATTCTGATTTCTTTAGGGTGTATGTCCAGTAGTAAAATTGTTGGATCAAACGGTCTTTCTATTTCTAATTATTTAAGAAAGTGCCATATTACCTTCCATAGTGGTTATACCCTTTTATACTCCCACCAACAATGAATAAGAGTTCCAGTTTCTCCACAACCTCTCTAGCATTTGTTGTTTGCTTCTCTGTTGAACTTTGCTGTTGTTACTGGCGAGAGATGATATCTCGTAGATGTTTTGATTTGCATCTCTTTTATATCTAGGGATTTTAAACATTTCTTCATGTGTTTGTTCACCATCTGAATGTGCTGGCCATTAGAATCTAACAAAAATAAAATAATGATAATAATAACAATAATAATAGTAATAATATGCACCTGATCCAGGCTATAGTCTTCACAAGTACATGCTATGCATCAGAGAGTTGGGCAGTAAATAGAGATGATAGAAAGATAATTGAAGCCTTTGAGCTGTGGTGCTGGAGAAGAGTGTTGAATATATCAGGGACTGCTAGGAGAACAAACACGTTTGTCCTGGACAGGGTGAAGCTGGAACACTCCTTGGAGTCAAGGATTCTGAGGCTTTGTTTGACATACTTTTGTCATGTTGCAAGGAGGGACTGGTCCTTGGAGAGGGACATCATGTTTGGAAGAGTTGAGGGACAGTGCAGGGGAGGACAACCCTTGATGAGATGAATCAATTCTGTGATTGGAGTGGTGGGAATGAGTGTGTTTGAGACTGGGAGGTTGGCACAGGATAGAACGTCCTTTAGGGCTCGTGTACATAAGGTTGCTATGAGTCACAAGTGACTCAATGGCACAAAACAATAACAACAACAACAACAACAAACTACTACTACTACTACTACTACTACTAAATAATTCACCATGACCAACTGGGATTCATATCAGGCATGCAGGATGATTCAACATAAGAAAAACAATCAGTGTAATTCATCACATTAATAAAGCAATGAACAGGAAAAACAAGATCTTATCAACTGATATAGAGAATGTCTTTGACAAAATCCTACACCCTTTCCTGATTAAAAGACCCAACAAATTAGGAAGATAGGGGACTTTCTTCAACATAATAAAAAGTATACACACAAATCCAAGAGCCAACATTGTTCTAAATAAAAATTAAAGGCATTCTCTTTGAGATCAGGAACTAGGCAAGAATGTCCACTATCACCTCTCCTACTCAAGATTGTATTAATTATAGCAATAAGAAAAGAGAAGAAAATAAGAGGTATCCAAATTGGCAAAGAGGAAGTATAACTATCTCTATGCATACAAGATATGGGCGTATACTAGGAAAACCCTAAAGACTCGGGGAGAAAATGAATAGGCATAGCTAACGAATTCAGCAAAGCAGCACAATACAAGATCAATATGAAAAAAAATTAGTTGGATTTCTCTACAATGATAAGAGGATATATAACTGGAAGCTAAGAAAAACAATACCTATCACAATAGCTAATCACAAGATTAAATACGTGGGAATAAATCTAACTAGAAATTCAAAAGACCTATTTAAAGAAAATTACTAATAATTACTACAAGAAACAAAAAGAGACATGGAGAAATGGAAGAATATACCATACTCTTGCATAGAAAGATTCAATATTGTGGAAATGATAATTCTACCAAAGGCAATATATAAATTCAATGCAACCCCAATACAAATGCCAATTCCATTCCTCAATGAGACAGAAAAGACAATTTTCAATTTCATCTGGATTATAAAGAGATCACAAATAAGTAAAGAACTCCTGAAAAAAAAGAGAAACAAGGTAAGAAGCATCTCACTCCTGACCTCAAATCCTGCTACACAACTGTGGTTGTCAAGACAGTGTGGTACTGGTACACTGATAGATACGTAGATCAATAGAATAGACTTGAGAACGCAGAAATAAGCTATTCCACCTATGGTCAACTGATTTTTGACAAGGAGATGAAATCAGTTAAGTGGGGAAATAAAATCCTCTTTAACAAATGGTGTTGGCAACATTGAAAATCTATCTGCAGAAAATTCAAGCAAGATCCACACCTCACACCATACACAATAAAACAATTCAAGTGGATCAAGGACCTAGGATTAAAACCAAGGACTCTAAACTTCATTACAGAAATACCTGACAGAACTCTAGAAGCTCTAATCCACAACATGAACAGTCTCCTAAGAATCCTGAAAAACACATACAATCACAAGATAATAAAATAGATAAATGAGATAATCTAAGAATAAAATCATTGTCTTTCTGCTTTTGTGTGGGAAGGCTCTGGGTCATTTTTGGCTGGCCAAAAGACTCTTACTGAGAACCAATGAGAGCCTAAAGTGTGGACATGCAACATTTTAATATTTGTGTGTCTTTAGAGGACATTTGAACAACAACAACAAATCCTTTGTATTGGAGAGTAATGTGCAAGGAGCAACCTGCAGGGAGTGACGCACAGTGAGCAATACCCAGGGAACAAGCAGGACAGCAGGAATTTAAGTGAGAATTATTTTTAAAACAATTAGTTTGGGGCCCCACAGGAGCAGTGAGCTGCAGTAGAAGCCACCAACTGAGCCCCAGTGGGAACCAATAGCCAAGACTCTGTGGGACCCACCCACCAGGAGAAAGCAGGATCACAGGAATTTAATTGAGTTTTCTTAAGCCCTACCAGCTCCAGAACCACACTGGACCCAGATCCCTGCTGGATCCAGAGCCCCCTGGGTGAGAGCCACTGGACAAGGGCTGGCATTTGAGTGGGGTTCTTGCTTGAGTGCACTAGGACAGTTAGAATTGGGTCAGGTCTCCATGCATGCCTGCCACACACCCATACCTGCTCCTTACTCCTACCCACACCACACTTGTTTTATCCCACATCTGTGCCTCCGTGTGTGTCAAGTAACTTACCTTTAATCCAGAGTTCTTTGGTCTGGCTTAGCTGGAACAAGAGGCTGCTATCACAGGTCTGACCTGAAACTTCACTTAGGTCAGAAGTTCAGAGAGAACTACAGACAAGGTGGCTACCTCATCCTCTTCTAGAGCGGTGACCTCAGGTCAATAACCTCTCATAGGCTCAGGAATGAAAAACTACCACAGCAATGTCACTTAAGAAACAGGTTGCTTCACACCCTACACAAGCATAAAGCAAGATGTTACTCCCTTAAAGTGACACAGTACAATGAGTTTCCTGAAGCCAGAAAGTCTGATAGGACTTTCTGACACAGAACTTAAAGGAACAATGACTGAATATTTTCAATGAGTGAATGACAAACTTGGAGAATTACAGGAAACTGCAAGTGAAAACCAGGAGGAGCTTAAAAAAAACCAGCAACAATCCAAAACAATGTAGATAAAACAAATGAGGCATTAGAGGCTCTGGAAAAACAAGAAACTGTGATTCAAAATATGAGGCCCAATGTTACAGATGCTGTCAACATGAAGGAGGGACACATGAACAGAGCTGAAGAGATGGAACACAGAACCAGTGAAATAGAAGACAAAATTGTCACCACTGATCTGCTAGAGCAAAAAGCAGAATCAAAAAGGAAGGAAAAAGAAGAGAGCCTAGAATAATATGGGACACCATCAAGGGAAATAACATATGCTTCATCGGAATCCCAGAACAAGAAGAAGCAAGTAAAGGCACAGAAAAAGTTGTGGAAGAATTACTAGAATAAAACTCCCAGGCTTAATGAAGAATGAGGGAAAATATATCCAAGAAGCTGAGTGAACACCATATAGGATAGACCCCCCCAAAAAAAACACCAAAGCACATCATAGTCAAATTTGCCAGAACCAAGGATAAGGAGAGAATACTGAAAGCAGTGAGGAAGAATCAAAGAATAACCTATAAGGGAAAGCAGATAGGAGTAAGTGTTGATTTCTCAACAGAAACCATGCAAGCAAGAAGATAATGGAATGACATATAACAAACACTCAAATAACACAATTGTCAACCAAAAATACAATACACAGAAAAATTGTCCATCAAATATGAAGGGGAGGTCAAGATATTCCCAGAAAAGCAGAACTTGAGGGAGTTTGTAAAAAGAAGACCAGCATTGCAGGAAACACTGAAAGACGTCCTTCTTACAGAGGTGCCACAGAAAGAAGAATGGACCAAAGTATCTAGCAACAGCACCAAAAAGAACTCAACAAAATGATTGCAATAAAATCTTGACTCTCAATAATCACACTGAATGTGAATGGTTTAAATGGACAACTGAAGAGAAAAAGAGTAGCAATTTGGATAAAAATCCAAAATCCATCAGTATGCTGTCTATAAGAGACACACCTGAAAAATGAAGATAAAGAGAGACTGAAAATAAAATGGTGGGGAAATATATACCAAGCAAATGACAACTAGAGAAAAGCAGGAGTAATGATCTTATTCACTTATAAAATTAATTTCAATGCAAAAACCATCACAAAAGTCAAGGAAGGTCACTACATAATGCTGAAAGGGTCAATAGAACAAGAGGACATAACAATAATAAACCGGGTGGCTCCTTGGAGGCAAGGATTCTGAGGCTCCGTCTAACATACTTTGGAAATGTTGTGAGGAGAAACCGGTCCTTAGAGAGGGACATCATGCTTGGGAGGGTGGAGGGACAGCGCAGGAG
>NW_006399861.1:13168-16454 GCF_000299155.1 Elephantulus edwardii | reverse complement strand
TAATTGGAGACTTCAATACACCACTCTCAATAAAGAACTACCAGAAGAAACTCAACAAGGGTGCTGAAGAATTAAACGACAAAATAAACCAAATGAATCTCATAGATATTTATAGGCTAATGCATAAAAAAAACCCCACAAAAATAAAAAAACCCACAGTAAGTACACCTTCTTCTCCAATACACATGAAACATTCTCAAGAATAGATCACATTTTAGATCCCAAGGCAAGCATCAATAAATTAAACAATATAAAATAATACACACCATCTCCTAATATTACAATGATAGAAAATGAGAAAATAATAAAAAGAGGATAAAGGAGCAAAAAAAAAAAACACCCAATCTATATAATTGGAAGCTGAACAACAACTTGCTTGAACATGAGTATTAGAAGAAATAAAAAATGAAATTAAAAAGTTTCTTGAAACAAATTGCAATGAAAACATCACTTACAAAAAAACTTCTGGCAAACAGCCAAAGCAGTAATCAGTGGTCAATTTATAGGAATAAATAAACACATTAAAAGGCAGGGAAAAATGACTATTGATTGTCCAAACCAACATCTTCAACAAGGCTGCTGTAAAAGATCAGCAAGAAAACCCAACACCGTCTAAAATATCTGAAATTATAAAAATCAAAGCAGACATAAATAAAATAAAAAACAGAAAAATAATAGAAACCATAAACAAAACTAGAAGTTGGTTCTTTTAAAATGTCAATAAAATCAACAAACCAGTAGAAAAACAAACAAAGAAAAAGAAGGAAAAGACACAAATAATCCAAATAAAAAATGGAATGGGCACATTATAAAAGAAATAACTAAAATAAAAAGGCTAACAATGGAATATTATGAAAAACTATACTAAAACAAATATGAAAGCCTAGAGGAAATAGACAAGCACTTAGAAATTCACAACCTACCTAAATTTACACAATTAAAAATTGAACACCAGAACAGACCCATAAAAAATAAAAAAGAAATTGAGAAGATAACAATTTGCTGCCACTAAAAGCCCTGGAACAGATGGTTTTACAAGTGAATTTTATCAAACATTCAGAGAAGAACTGTAACCAATTCTACATAAACTCTTTCAAAATATAAAAAAGATGGAATTCTTCTCCCAGACTCATTCTGTGAAGCAAACATACCCTTGACACCAAAGCCAGATATAGACACCACCAAAATAGAAAACTATAAGCCAATATCCCTCATGGGCATAGATGCAAAAATTTTGAATACAATCCTGGCCAATAGAATACAACAATACATTTAAAAAAATCACCATGACTACGTGTGATTCCTAAAATGTATGCAAAGATGGTTCAACATAAGAAAAACAACCAACGTAATTCATCACGTTAACAAAGCAAAGAACAAGAACCACATGATTCTATCCTGCTTTAATTAATGCAGAAAATGCCTTTGACCAAATCCAACACCCTTTCCTGATTAAAACACTCAACAAAATAGGATTAGAGGGAATTTCTTCAACATAGTAAAAAGTATATATGCAAACCTGAGAGCCAATATTATTCTCAAAGGAGAAAGATTAAAGTCATTCCTTCTGAGAACAGGAACTATGCAAGGATTACCACTATCAACTCTCTTTCTCAATATTGTATTGGAAGTCTTAGTGATAGTAATAAGACAAGAGAAGGAAATAAGAATTATCCAAATTGGTAAAGAGGAGATAAAATTATCTCTATATGCAGATGAAGTGATAGTATACTTAAAAGACCCTAAAGACTCAGCAAGAAAACTACTGGACATAGATGACCAATTAATCAAAGTGGCAGCATTCAAGATCAACATACAAAAATAAACTGGATTTGTCTACAGTGACAAAGAAAATATAGAACTGTAGCTCAGAAAAAAAATACCCTTCACAATAGCTAATCACAAGATTAAATACTTGGGAGTAAATCTAATCAGAAACACAAAGGATCTGTTCAAAGAAAATTACAAAACATTACCACAAGAAACAAAAAGAGAGCTGGAGAAATGAAAGAATATACCTTGCTCATGAATAAGAAGACTCAATATTATTACTACCAAAGGCAATTTACACATTCAATGCACTCCATTCAAATACCAATTCCGTTCTTCAACGAGATAGAAAAGGCACTCTCCAATTTCATGTGGAATGGAAAGAGGCCCTGAATAAGCAAAGTACTCCTTAAAAAGAGAAACAAGGTAGGAGACATCTCACTCCCTGATTTCAAACCCTTCTACACTGCTGTGGTGGTCAAGACAACATGTTACTGGTAAACTGATAGACACATAGATCAATGGAGTAGAATTGAGAACCCAGAGATTAGCAATCTACCTATGATCAACTGATTTTTGACAAGGAGATGAAATCAGTTCAGTGGGGAAACAACAGCCTTTTAAACAAATGGTGTTGGAAAATTAAAAAAACTATTTGCAAAAAACTCAAGCAAGATCCACACCTCACCCCATATACAAAATACAAGCTCAATGTGTATCAGGGACCTAAGACTGAAATGAAAGACTATAAACTTTATTAGAGAAAAGTTTGGAAGAACTTTAGAAGCTCTAATCCACACATGAACAGTCTTCCAAGCATTCTGAAAAACCTACAACCATGAGAGGATAAAATAGACTAATGGGATCTTCTAAGAATAAAATCTCTATGCACATCCAAAAACTTCTCCAAAAGGGTAAAAGGGAAGCCACAGATTGGAAAAAAAACATATTTGATAATGACATGTCAGATAAAGGACGTATATCTAGAATTTATAAAACACTTGTGCATCACCACAAGATAAAGATAAGCAACCCAATTTAAAAAATGGGCACATGATATGAACAGACAATTCAACAAAGAAGACATTCAAATGGTGAACAAACACATGAAAATCCCTAGGTCTAAAAGAGAGGCAAATCAAAACAGCTATGAGATATCATCTCACCCCTGTAAGAATAGCAAAATTTAACAGAACAGTAAACAAATGCTGGCAAGGTTGCAGAGAAACGGGAATCCTTATTCACTATTGATGGTAGTGTAAAATGGTGCAACCACTCTGGAAGGCAACATGGCACTTTCTCAAAAAATTGTACATAGAAATATCATTTGACCCAGAACTTTCACTACTGGGAATATATCCTAAAGAAACCAGAACTGCCACCCAAGCAGATATATGCACACCCATGTTTATTGCTGCTTTGTTCACAATAGCAAAGAGTTGGAAACAACCTAAGTGTCCACCAACAAACGAATGGATAGAGAAGCTGTGTTATATTCACACAATTGAATACTACG
>NW_006399861.1:0-12434 GCF_000299155.1 Elephantulus edwardii | reverse complement strand
ACACACACACACACACACACACACACACACACACACACACACACACACACCGGAAAACATTTAACAGTTTGTTTTATTGTTATCTTCCCTTTTTGTTTAGTGCTGTGAAGTCAACTACCATTCATAGTGAACCTATGAATAATATATCAGAGACTTGTCCTGTCTTCCATCATCCTTATGATCTCTGATATTGATTGAGCCCTTGTTATAAGGAGGCAAATGATCAGTACAGCTAGTCATTGAAAACAGACATCTTGTAGGCTAGTGAAAAAGAGGAAGGCCCCCAACAGGATGGAGTAACAAAGCGATCGTTAACAGTGAGTTCAAGCATTCAAAAAGCAGATAGATAAAACCCAATCAGGTCTGACAATAAAAAGTTAGAAATATTTTCACAAGTTGACACAGGAGATCAGAGAATATGTTTTGCTTTTTAATTAAAATTTTGATCATATTGTCATTTAGAATGTCATTTAGTATCTAGAAGAATAAAATCAAGAGACATGTTATGTGTTGTTGCGTCTGAACCAACTCATAGCTGACCCTTCTTCAGTGGGACTGCCCATCTTTTCTCTGTGAA
Source organism: Elephantulus edwardii (assembly GCF_000299155.1). Classification (NCBI taxonomy): domain Eukaryota; kingdom Metazoa; phylum Chordata; class Mammalia; order Macroscelidea; family Macroscelididae; genus Elephantulus; species Elephantulus edwardii. The sequence goes on along the minus strand of NW_006399861.1, from coordinate 11,857 downwards.
GCATCTGGATTGGCAGATTTGCTATTTGCATTGGCAGTGTAGCTCCTAACCACTAGTCCACCAGAGCTCCCTGAGAAATTAGAAGTAGGGAAAAGAAACTGCTGTTGTTACTAGGCACTTTTGAGTTGATTCTAACTCTTGGTGACTCCGTGTGAGAGAATAAAATTGATTTCCTTGCTTACAACCTTGATGAAAACAAGTATCCAGGATTTTTGTGGGTTTTTGGTGTTTTTTTTTTTTTTTTGGTTTGTCTTGATTCATTTTTTTTTGCCTTGTTATTGAGTTTATTCAAATCACCAACGCTAATTAGTAAAAAAAGATGTCATTAATAATAATAGGGATAACTGAGGTTAATGACAATGCCCCAAATATTAGTATGATTAAGACAAAAGGCTAATTTTTCCACAATTGGAATAAAAATATATATGATACCTCAGATGGAGAGTGTATTGTGAGTATTTAGCAGCATTATATAAAATTAACTATCCCTAGACTTAGTCCATAGTCTTAGTTTAGTATAGTAAAAATACATAATATATAACAACTTTTAAAGTTAACAGAATATATTAAAGCAACTAAAGGGCAGTCTTCTCCTATTAAGACTAACAGCTTCAGAGACACCTTCCTTACATTCCTGTTATGAATCTCACTCGGTCTTGATTTATTAGCCTTTTGATATGTTATTGGATTATATTTCCTAAGATTTTATTAACAATTATTGCATCTACGATCATGAGAGATACTGATCTAAGTTTCCTTTTTTGGTGCTAACTTTATCTGGCTTTGGTATAAGGGTTATTTGTTTGCTTTATAGAATGAATCTGGGAGTGTTTCTCCTTATTCTATTTTCTGAAATAGTTAAATGTTGTTGACAGCACTTCTCTGAATATATGTTAAAATTCACTGGTAAAATGACTTTGTTTGGACTTTTTTTGTTAAGAGTGCTTATGGTAGGCTCAATTTCTACTTTTGAGATGGGTCTATTTAAGTGTTCCACTTCAGTCTGTGTCAGTTTGGTAGGTTATGAATTTCTAAGTATTTTTCTATTTCTTCTAGGTTTTAATATTTGTTTGAGTGTAGATTTTCATAAAATTCCATCTTTTTTAATTTCAGTTGGTTTAGCTATGCCATTGCTTATTATATTTTTATAATATCCCATTATTGTCTTTTTTATTCCTGTTCTTTTGTGACATCGTCTCTTTAATTTCTTATTCAACTTATTTGCATTTTGTCTTTCTTTTTTTTCCATTAAGTTTTTATCCACTTTACTGACCCTTTAGAAGAACTAATTCCTGGTCTTGTTGAAAGTTTCAGTTAGTTTTGGGTTTTACATTTATTTCTGCTCATTCTTATAATTGTCTTTCTTTTAGAGTTTGTGGGATTTTTTTGCTGTTATTTTTTTCCCACTTGTTGGAGGTGTTAAATAGTCAGTTTTCATTATTTCTTCTCTTTTGATATATTTGCTTATTGTTATGAATTGACCTCTTTTGCTATATCACCTAATATTTTGGTAAGTTATTTTTACTTTCACTTGTAGGGTATTAATTAGCTTTGAGGTGCATTGTTATTTCTCATCTATTCTTTTTTTTATTAAATTAATAAAACTAAATTAGTTTGTTTATTTTTCATTTCAATGAACATCTACAGAGATTTTGGAATCCCATTCATTCATTGTTGCACCCTTCTCTCATCTATTCTTTTGATGAATTTTAATTTCATTGTCTGAGGAAATGCTTTGTAGTAGTTCAATGATTTTTTTTTAACTTATTGAGGCTTATTTTGTGACCTGCAATGTGATCTGTACTGGAGAATGTTCCATATGTGCTGGAGAAGAATGTATATTGACCTTTTCTGTGTGCATTATCTTGTATGTGTATATAAGATTGAGTTGGTTAATTATATAGTTTAGTTATCCTGTATATTTGTTGAGTTTCTTTCAAGTGGCCCTATTTTTTGTTGAAAATGATATGTTGAAGACTCCTACTACTATCATGGTGTTATATATTTCTTTTTTCAAGTCTGTTAAAGTTTATCTTGTGTATTTTACAATAATATAATTTAGTGTAAATATTTATTTTGGTTATGTAATCTTGTTCTATTGATCCTTTAAGTTTCCTCCTTTGAAAAATATTCCAGTTTTTACATTGAAGTCTATTTTATCAGAGATTAATATTACTGCTCCTGCTTTTTGAAATTGTCATTTGCTTGGTATATCTTCACCAGCCTTTGAATTTGAGTATGTCTTGATCTTTGTTTATCAAATGTGTCTCCTGTAGAGAGCATATGAGTTTATTCAATCTGCTACTCTTTTCCCCTTTACATGATTCACATTTTCATCAACAACCTACATAATGCAGATGAAATAACATTGCTTGTTAAACCTGAGGAGGAGCTGAAGTACTTGCTTCAAAAGAGCAAGGGCTGTAGTCTTCAGTATGGATTGAAATTCAACTGCAAGAAGACAAAGATTCTCACCACTGGGCCAATTGTCAGCACCATGATGGATGGAGAAAAGAATGAGGCTTACTTGGCTCCATAATCAACACTCTGCATACCAGCAGTCAGAAAATCAAAAGACGAATTGCACTGGGAAAATCTGCTGTCAGGCAACTTTCCAGAGTACTGAGAAGCAACAGTGTCAATCAAGAGACTAGGGCCTGATCCAGGCCATGTACCTGATCCAGGCCATTCACTTTTACAATTACTTGTATGCATCAGAATACTGGACAAAGACTAAAGATGACAGAAGAAAAATTAACTTTTTGAGTTGTGGTGTTGAAGGAGAGTCTTGAACATACAATGGTCCACCAAGAAAACAAATAGGTCTGTCTTGGAGAGGGTGAAATAAAATTTATCCTTGGAGGACAGGATTTTGAGGCTTCATCTCACATACTTTGGGCACATGGCCAGGAAGAGCCAATCCTTGAAGAAGGAGGGGGAAGGACAGCATAGAAGAGGAAGACCCCAGATGAGATGGACAGATATAGTAACTGGGCCAATGATAGCTGATGTATCAGAGTCAGTGAGGCTGGCTTAGTACAGGGCAGGCCGCAGAACTTTTGTCCTTAAGGTGGCTATGAGTTACAGGTGACTTGACAGCACATAACAACAGCACATTCACTGTGATTATTGAGAAGCCTTCAATACAGATTGAAGCTCAACATCAAGAAAAAAAATATTCTCACCACTGGGACAATTGACAGCATCAGCATGAATGGTGAAGACATTGAGATAGTTAACATTTTGTTTGCTTGGCTCCACGGTCAACACTCTTGGTACCAGCAGCCAGAAAATCAAGAGACAAATTGCACTGGGAAAGTCGGCTGTGAGCGACTTCTCAAGAGTACTGAATAGCAACGATGTCAGGCTGAAGACTAACGTGTACCTGATCCGAGTTATAGTCTCTGCAATTATGTTCTATGCATCAAAGTGTTGGACAGTGACTAGGGATGATAGAAAGAGAATTGATGCCTTTGAGCTGTGGTGCTGGAGAAGAGTGTTGAATATACCATGGACTGCTAGGAGAACAAACAGGTTTGTCCTGGAGAGGGTGAATCTGGAGTCCTCTTTGGAGTCAAGGATTCTGAAGCTTCATCTGACATACTTTGGGCATTTTGCAAGGAGGGACTGGTCCTTGGAGAGGAACATCAAGTTTGGGAGAGTGGAGGGACTGCGCAGGAGAGGAAGACCCTCGATAAGATGGGTCAATTCTGTGATTGCGGTGGTGGAAATGAGTGTGTCGGAGACAGCAAGGTTGGCACAGGATAGAGTAAAGTTTAGGGCTCTTGTGCATAGGGTCGCTATGAGTTGCTAGCGACTCAGCGGCACATAACAACAACAACAACATTTTTATGTGGCTCTTTTTTGTGTTGTTGGTTACTTTGATCTATTTCATTTTCTTTGATGTCTGTGGTCAGAATTTCCTTTAGTAAATCTTTCAACATTGGTGTTATTTTCACCAACTCCTTTAATTTCTACTCTTTTGAGAATGTTCTTTATCTCTCCATTACATTTGATGGACAGGTTTGTTTGTTTGTTTGTTTTTGGTGCAGTATTTTCAGTTGGCAAAGAGTTCATTATTAACAGTTGACTTTAACTTTGCCATGTGAATGGGCAAGATCATACAAATAGGTGGGTTAGTCTAGCTAAGAACAATTGGCTCGTGTCATCATTAATTTCAGTGAATTCAGCAGAGTAATTTGATAATCTCAATACAAAAATGGAAGAAGCTACAGTACACATCCTTTAAGGTCAATACTCCCTGTTCAATTTCTCCTATAAATCCCACAGCAATGAGTGTGGGCTTTGAGCTATTGGAAGGAACTTTGGACCTAGTAGAGCAGTACTATTGGTATGAGAAATTAATAGAAATATATGTACAAACATTGGGAGGGGAATGTCTGATCTTGTGGGAAATGTTTTGAGTTGTAGATGCTGTTAATGCAAGTTAGTGGATATTGGGCTCAGTTGTCCTCATGCTGTCATCCTACTCTTTTACACTATCAGTGATCATAAGTTGATATGAAACAGGTACCATGTCCACTGTGTTCTCAGCATCATCATACATGTTAGTAGATGGTCCACAAAAATGGACCATCCACCTGTTGATATTACTAGAGATAGCAGAGGGGGGATTTTGAGGGGTGATGTGTATGTGTGTTTGAAATCTATTTTCGAGCAAGAACTCTACTTTAGCATGAAAATAGAAATATTTCCATTTGTTTTGACATCTATAACAGAGAACATTGTCAGAAGCTCAGTCTAATCTTGCCTGTTTTTTCATTTGTCTCTTTTTTGTCACTTTTTTTTTATCATTACAGGTAGTTCCATGAAATCTTTGGCATCATTTTCTGCTTGCTTTCTCCTTTTCCTAATAATATTAAAATAGTCAAATTTTCAGCAAAGTTAGCCACATTAGCCTTTGTTGTCAATTCAGCAATTGAAATCTGCCTTCTGTTACAGAAATCACATTCTTCATTCACCCACAAAGGTGAATTAAAGCAGTGTTGCATTATGGTTATTGCTAGAGCCAGGAGTCAGCACTTTCACTGCTAATCTGGTTTTTTATTCTTTTCTTCCAGTGACTGCACTAGTCACCTACAGAAATTTGCCTGGAGCTGAGATATGGTGATTCCACTGCTTTGAATAAAGACTCTTTACCTCTTTCTTTGTCTCCTCTCTTTAATCTCCTCTCCTTTAGTCTTCTTTCCTCTTTATCTCTCAGACTGACCTAAATCTCCTTTCCTTTTATTTTCTTTCCTCTCATTCTTTCTCTCACTTGTTGAAAGCAACATCATATCAGGCATAATGGTCTCTGTCATCACACATTCCATGCACAATGAGTGATCAGTCACACAGAGTGAGCTATTAATTTATCTAGGCAAATGCACCATATCTGACAAGGTCTGAGACTCAGCAGTTATTTTAGCCTGCTTAGCAATTGCATTGTTTCAAAAAAATACACTATCTAGAAATTTAGTCAATACTTCTAAGATTTACTGTACTATCAAAGTATATTTAATTTTATAGAATTTTTTTAAGTTAAAGTGATTATCTGATTAACTTCTTTGCCTGCTATTGTAGCTATTCACTTAGCTGAAATGTTTTCCAAGACTAGTATGTCTAATCAATGTTTAATATTGATTAATTACTTAATTAAGAAGCCTTGCTGAAATGATTAAGTGATTGAATTTTGGCAATTTGAACCTACCAGCATTTCCATATAAGAAAGTACCTCAATCTGTTCTTAACAATGATTACTGTGGATGAAATTCTATTGGGAAGTCCTGCTCTATCTTTCAGGTTTGCTATGAGACTGAATTAATTCAGCACTATACAAAATTGGTGGACAATTTATCAACAATCTGCTTTATGCAAATGACACAACCCTGCTTGCTGAAACTGAAGAGGACCTGAAGTGCCTGCTGTAGAGTGTCAAGGACTGCAGCCTACAATATGGATTGAGGCTCAATGTCAAGAAGACAAAGATTCTCACCACTGGACCAATTGGCAGCATCAGGATGGATGGTGTAGAGATTGAGATTGTACACAGCTTTAATTTGGTTGGCTCCATAGTCAACAGTCTTGGCACCAGCAGCCAGGAAATTAAAAGGTGCATTGCCATGGGAAAGTCTGCTGTTAGGGACCTCTCCAAAGTACTGAAAAGCAATGGTGTCTCTCTGGAGACTAAGGTGCGTCTGATACAGGCTATGGTCTTCGCAATCACTTGTTATGATGCATCAGAGAGTTGGACAATGACCAGGGAGGATAGAAGAAGAATTGATGCCTTTGAGCTGTGGTGCTGGTGAAGAGTATTGAGAATACCATGGACTGCTTGGAAAACAAACAGATTTGTCCTGGAAAGGGTTAAACCGGGTGGTTCCTTGGAGGCAAGGATTCTGAGGCTCCGTCTAATATACTTTGGACATGTTGTGAGGAGAGACCGGTCCTTGGAGAGGGACATCATGCTTGGGAGGGTGGAGGGACAGCCCAGGAGAGGAAGGCCCTCTATGAGGTGGATTGATTCAGTGACTGGGATAATTGGGATGGGAGTGTCAGAGACAGTACGATTGGCACAGGACAGAGCGGAGTTTAGGGCTGTTGTACATAGGGTTGCTATGAGTCACAGGCAACTCGACGGCACATAACAACAACAACAACATACAACATTGATAATCATCATTAAGAAAACTTACTTATTACATTCTATTTGCTTTGGTTTGATTCACAATAAATTCACTTGGAAAAGAATAAGGAGGGAAATTTTGCTATAAATAAGGTATAACCAACATGTAAATTGTGAGATCAGAACATATTTTATAAAAGAATAAAATATATCACTTTTAATTAAAAAGTTAATAATAAATCCTTTATAGCTCTCTAATAAGTCCTTTATAATGACTTTATAAAAGGATGACACATATAAAATGGACTTTTTCTTGTTGTTAGGTGACATTGCCTATGACTCATAGTGAAATCATGAATAGACACGAACCCAGTCCTATCCTGTGCCATTCTCATTGTCTCTGACACACTAGAGTCCATTGTTGCAGCCACTGTGTCAATTGATCCTATTAAAAGTCTTACTCTCTTCTCCTTTCCTTCCATCTTTCCAAGGATGATATCCCTTTTCAAGGAACAGCATATCCTAGAAACATAATAACGTATGAGAGACAAAGCTTCACAGTCCTTGCCTCCAAGAAAATTCCCAAGAAAAAAAAATACTATAAGAAAAGGTCTTGGAATTTAACCTACATAGTCAAATACAAGAGATATGCCAAGCATTCAATTGTTTTTTAGTAAGTGATAAAAAAAATGTGGAAAGTGAAGGGCATGTTAAAAAATAGCAATAATTGTTAAGATGTTATTTATAGGTTATTCAGTAGATAGTTGAATATAAGATCATTTTAAACTCGTGTGCCTTCAACCATGAAAAAAAAAATTCTATCCTTCTACTCCACTTTCCTCAGAATATGTATTTATGATTCTTTTGATGACTCATGATCACAAGATGACATCTATTCTAATTCCATAATAAAGTACAACTGGAGAGAAAGAAAACAAAAGATTCCTCCTTAAATATCTCTCTCATTTATCAGGGAGAGGGGAGAATGGTCTCCAAATACTCTAAAGTGGAATTCCATTGTATTTAATTAGGCAGAACTAAGTCAAATAACCACATCAACAAATGACAACTCAGAAACCTCAGTTGTATGACAACTCAGAAACCTCTACTATCAAGCAGATTTCATTACGTTTCTGAGGCTATAAAGCTTTACAAAAGGAGACTATCCTTCACCCAAGGAGCACCTGGTGGTTTCAAAGCATTGGCATTTCAGTTACTCTGCCACTAACAAATTCACCATGATTCTTTCTCTGTCGTGAGACATGGGACAAGATTCTTGAAGCAAACTGGGACCCTTCTAATAAAGAGAAGGAATTATATTGTATATAGGTAACCAAAATGTATACCAATACACTGCGTATAGGTAGAGAGAATATTTGACATAAAACTGGGAAAAATCTAGACTAAAAAATGCAGAATATGAACCACGAATTTTTAGCCTAAGGAGCTGATTCTTCAATATCAATTGGGGGGAAAAGTCTAATCAAAATGTTTGTCTATTTGCTTGTTAGTATTTTCTTAGTTTCTTTTGTCTTCATTCCAAATTCTCTCTCTCTCTCCCCCCTCCCCTCTCTTCTCTCTCTCCTCTCTCCCTTCTTCCCTCTTTCCTCTCCCCTCACCACTTCTCTCTCCTCTTCCCTCTCCCTCTCCTCTCCCCTCTTCCTTCTCCCTTCTCCCCTCTCTGCTCTTCCCTTCCACCCGTGTGTGTGTTTGTGTGTGTGTGTGCGCGCACTATGGTTCATTAGCATCTTGTATCCACAATCAATACACTTGACACCAGCATTCAGAACATTAGGAGACATTGAATTTGGGAAGTCTGAATTCAGGGACTTCTTCAAATTATTGAGGAATAATGATATCAGTTTGAGGTCTTAGGTGTGCCTGATTCAGGCCATAGTCTTTCAGTAACTTGCTGATACATATGAACTGTAGTGTTGGAGAAGAGTACTGAAGATCTCATGAACAAATATTTATGTCTTGGAGAAGGTGCAACCAGAGAGCTCCTTGAAGGCAAAAATGATGAAGTTTCATCTCACTTATTTTGGGAATGTTGCCAGGAGATGTTATTCCTTTGAAAGGACTTTATGCTTGGGAAGGTGGAGGGAGGACAGATGACAGAGAAGATTCTCAACAAGATAAGTTGACATGTTGACTGTGGCAAAGAGCTTGAATGTGTCACAGATTGTGAGGGTGGCATCTGATATGACAGTGTACAGATCTGTTGTTCATAGAGTTATTTGAGTTGTATTTAGCTCAACAGCATCAATAAACAACAACAACTATAGCAATGTATAAACGGGTTTAGAACTGAGAGGCCAGCAGTGAAAGGAAACAAAAGATCTTCTAAATAACTGGGATCAATCCACCAGCTTCTCCATAGGAGAAAGATGGGCAATATCTGCTTGTGCCATTTACTGAATCTGAAAACCTGCTCGAGGGTCAGCTATGTGTTCTTTCCAAATAAGCAACAAAAAACAACAGCAACATTAAGAAAAGGAAATAGCATATATAAGCAGGAGTGGCATACACTTTCTAAATAACATGCCTCTGGAAACTCTTGAGAACTTCGGTAAATGTCAATAGTTGTAGAGAGGCTTTAGACCTTTTGTTCATAGGGTCGCTATAAGTCGTGCTTAATTGGAAGACAACAACAACAACAACAACAACATTTAAAGGATATTGTTAACTAATTAAATAAAAATTTAATGAAAAAGCTTGAAATGCTTGCAAAAAGCATTAGACTGTAAATTAAGTAGAACAGAAAAAGATAATTTAGAGATGTAAAGCTCTTTTTACTAAATCCGTGGAGTTTCTGGAGTGTGGGAGAGGTTAAAAAAAGCCAAAACAACAAAAAACAACAAACGATTGCTTCAGTGAAGAATTTTATTAAAGCAGTTTGTTATCATACTGAATAAACCAATATTCTTTAATTAATCCAAATAAAATTAATTCACTATCTATAGTGACTTGACACTAGATAACTGAATAATCAATTTAAACCAAGTAATCAGACTTCTAACAAATCCTATGAAGATAACAAAATAATGAGTTTAAACTTAAACTCACTTATTTGAGTTGATTTTTACTTTAGATAACTTTTACAGGGGTTCTACGGTTGTAAATCTTATTTGGAAGAAAATGTCCATTTTTCCTCCTTCTGAACTACTCAATATTTTGACCCACTAGGTAGGCACAGTTTGTAGATTACATCATAGGTCTTTACAGACTACATTTAGTGTTTTACTTGTGTACTAAATTATTAGTAAAATATACAAACACAATTTTAAATATGACATATATAAAAATTTGGAATTATAAACTACACTTCCCTTAATAAGGATACAATATAAATTGTTGCTATTGTTGATGTGTACCGTAGAGTTGGAACTGACGCATAGCTGAACCCTGGTGTGTTTTCAGAGGCAGTTTATCACACTAATCACACAGGAAAAGATTGTCCATTCTCCTGTGGAGGAGCTGGTGACCTTAAATCACGTACCTTTGGGATTACAGTGCAGCTTCTTGCTACACGGCCACCAGAGCTTCTCATTGTAAGTTGAGGATCAGTTTTTGAAAAATAAAATAAGTAAATTTCTGTAAGCAGCCATGTTATATCAATGAATTTTACAATGTCTATATCTTGCCCTACAATTTACTACCAAGGAAAACTCTCAGAAGAATCAGCTATGAGTAAGGTCTTCCACGACGGCAAAAAGCAATTTCTAATATTTTATTTGTGAACATATTTGAAAATAAACACTAAGAAAGTACCTAGTTATTTTAGTGCATTATAAGAACAATATTCTTTGTTGTTGTTATGTGCCGTTGAGTCGCTTGCGACTCATAGCAACCCTATGTACAACAGCTCTAAACTCTGCTCTGTCTTGTGCCAATCTCATTGACTCCGACACACTCATCCTGATGAAACAATCCATCTCCCAGAGGGCCTTCCCCTCCTGTATCTGCTCTCCACACTCCCAAACATGATGTCCCTCTCCAAGGACCGGTCTCTCCTTACAACATGACCAAAGTATGTCAGACGAAGCCTCAGAATCCTTGCCTACAAGGAGCAGCCCGGTTTAACCTTCTCCAGGATGAATCTGTTCATTCTCTTGGCAGCTCGTGGCACCTTCAGCACTCTTCTCCAATACCAAAGCTCAAAAGCATCCATTCTCCTTCTATCCTCCTTGGTCATTGTCCAATTCTCTGATGCATAACAAGTGATTGCAAAGACCATGGCCTGTACAAGATGAACCTTTGTCTCCAGAGACACACCGTTGCTCTTGAGTACTTTGGAGTGGTCCAAACAGCAGACTTTGCCATGACAATACGTCTTTTAATTCCCTGGATGCTGAGGCCAAGAATGTTGATGTGGAGCCAAGCAAATTAAAGCTGTGAACAATCTCAATCCCTTCACCATCCATCCTGATGCTGCCAATTGTTCCAGTGGTGAGAATCTTTGTCTTCTTGGCATTGAGCCTCAATTCATATTGAAGGCTGCAGTCGCTCACCTTCAGCAGCAAGCACTTCAGGTCCTCCTCAGTTTCAGCAAGCAGGGTTGTGTCATCTGCATAACGCAGATTGTTTATGGATCTTCCACCAATTCTGATGCCACATTTCTCCTCATAGAGTCCAGTCTCCCAGATGATCTGTTCTTCATACCAGTTGAAAAGGTATGGAGACAGAACACATCCCTGGCGTATGCCCTTCCCAAATTTGAATCATGCAGTGTTTCCTTGCTCTGTTCTGACAACTGCCTCTTGGTTCAAGCATAAGTTTCACATTAGCATGATCAAGTGTTCTGGGATTTTCATTCTTCTCAGAGTCAGCCACAGTTTGTTATGGTCCACACAGTCAAACACCTTTGCATAATCAATGATGCACAGGTAGACATTCCTCTCGTACTCCCTGCTTTCTGCCAAGATCCATCTAACATTAGCTACAATATCACTAGTACCACGACCCCTTTTAAACCCAGCCTGAAATTCTGGCAGTTCTCTGCTGATGTGCTGTTCCAGTCGTTTTTGGATAATCTTCAGCAGAACCTTGCTTGCATGTGAAATCAATGATATTGTTCTATAGTTTCCACACTCTGTTTGGTCACCCTTCTTTGGAATGGGAACAAATACAGATCTCTTCCGGTCAGTCGGCCAAGTGGTTGTTCTCCATATTTCTTGACAAAACTTGGTGAGCACATCCAGGGCAGCATCTGTTAGCTGAAATATGTCAATT
>NW_006399860.1:12197166-12197893 GCF_000299155.1 Elephantulus edwardii | reverse complement strand
CTGGATTCTTGTGATAACCATAACACCCTATCATATATTCATTTTAAACAGTTCTTTACTTCATCTCTTCCCATGCATTGTTCATTATCTATCCACTCATATCCTATTCTCTTCCCAAACCTTCATGTGAGACCTGCTTTCTAACAGTGGCTACGCAGTATTTGCCCTATTTTGATTGAGCTATTTCACTCAGCATAATGTCCTACATGGTCATATGTATTATGTAATGTTTTATGAGTTCGTTGTTTTACAGTGCTACAAATATTCCACTGTATAAATACACCATTGTTTTCCATCCATTCATTTGTTGATGGGCATTTGTGTTGCTTCTATATCTTTGCTATTGTAAATAATGCAGCAATAAACATGGGTGTGTATATATCTGTTTGGACAGCAGTTAAGATTACTTTAGGGTATATCCCTAAAGTTGTATTGCTGGGTCAAATGTTGTTTCTAACTTTATGAGAAAGCACCAAACCACCTTCAAAAGTGGTTGCACCATTTTCTTCTCCACCAGCAGTGAATAAGGGTTCTAATCTCTCCACAACCTCACCAGCACTTATTGTTTGCTGCTCTGTTGAACTTTGCTATTGTTACTGGGATGAGATGACATCTCATAGTTGTTTTTATTTATATCTCTCTGATAGCTAGAACTTTGAACATTTTTTCATGTATTTGTTTGCTCTCTGAAGAGTGCCTATCATATCTTGTGCTCAGTTTATGATTG
>NW_006399860.1:12193129-12196977 GCF_000299155.1 Elephantulus edwardii | reverse complement strand
CTAGTGGATTTGAACCACACACCTTTGGAAATCCAGATTTTATTTTACTTTATTAATTAACTCATATGATCTTCTGATTTTCAAAATTGAATCTGATAGGTGTATACTGGGAAAAGAAGGAAGAATTTCTTTTGTTCATCCTTATACAATATGGATTAAACTGAGCTGCTGAGAGCCATAAACTGATTATGAGAGGAGGAAATTAAGGGCAAAACTATGTGGAAAAGTCCCAAATCATTAGTTATAGCTATGTCAGCCAAAACAGTAAGATTAGTACCCTTTTATGCACAATAAGATTGTCCAATGCAAAGAAGGATTGGAGAGACATTATTTTCACCTGTTCAACAAAATGCCTTTCAGTAACTAGGATGAAGAGATAGTTATATAGAATTATTTTTAAAATCTCAGCTAGAAACTATATTTTCCTTTAAAATATACTTGTTCTTTAGGAAAAAAAACCCAACAACATACTTCATGCTTATACGGTTAAAATAGGAGTACCGATGACTTGCCTCTCTCCCAGGGGTGTCATTTGATGTGTGGAAAAAATATGAGAGTTGTCAACTTATATTGGTAGTAGTCCTTTGTCACCAACTTGGCTCAAATGGATGTATTTTAAGTGTAGATTTTAGAATGGAAAAAAATCTATCTATCTATGTAAAAGAATATATCACATTTAACAGAACAGTCTCCAGTGACTTTTGTTAATGATAGAGTCTAGAAAAGTATTTCCATTTAAACTCACTTTTTTTGGTGATCAAGAGAGTACAGAGATTCACTATCCTTCTCCCAGTAAGTGTGATTCAAGATTCTGGAAAGTCCTTACTGTAGATGGAATTAAAAGTTCTGTATTTGTAGGCAAATGTGGTTTCAATTTTTTCTACTCAGTTAAAAAAAATAAATGTACACCTCACCCTATTTGTTCATTGTAGCTGAAATCAGGCATTTTACTACCCTCTTAATAATATGTAAATAGCACCATGACATGGGCTAGAAGATGGTGTTTGGTAAATTAATGAAAGCGTAAGATTTAACACTACTTTTGTGAAAATTAAATGTAGAATTCAGTAGAGTGTGTCTAGACTGAACAGAGCATTAAATTAAATTTGTACTCCTTCATTCTGGCTTAAGAAAATAAGGGAATTATTGTTGGAGCATAGAATGTGAGTTATTCATAGAATTGGAGCAAATTATTGGTTTTAGATGGAAGACTTATTTAAAAGAATGCTTGGATATTTAGTGTTAACTATAATTAGTGTGCTTAAGCACACAGCAAGAGCAAAGCAAATATATGTTAAGGCTGAGAAGATGGAAACTGTATTTGTGTTTATTTTTTATTTGAGGGAAAAGAAGTGAACATCCACAGCAACAGAATACAGAATTTGGAGACATAAATTCTTCACAAAAAAAGAAAAAAACACAAAAAAGAAAACACCCCAAAACTTAAATCAATAGTTAGAGGAGAGATTTCAGGGAAAACATTACTATACCTTATAAATACACCTCAAACACTATTTTGTCATGAAAGACTAAAAGGTTTGGACTGGCCTTTCTGCAAGAATCAACTAGAAAAACAAGGGGAAAAAACATCTACAAAACTATTTTGGTACAGAGAACAGTACAGGATTGGTAAAGGAAAGAAACAAAAATGGTGAACCCTACTATTGACCTAAATTTCTGACTGCAAGGAATTTCTGAACTCTGACATATGGAAAGGGAGCTAAACTTATTTTGACAGTCTTGCTGAATAGAGGAGACAACAATAGTAGCTCAAGAAAGTTGTGGAAGGTGAAATCAGTGGAGGAGAATTTTGGAGAATTGGCATTTACACAGACTGAGAAGACCAAAAGTCATTTTGGGTGAATACTAATTTATGCAATATATAGAAGGATATTCTAAAAAAAGAAGCAAAAAACAATTTTTAGGGAGCTATGAATTAAAAATTCCCTGTAACGCTCTCATTTCTAGGAGATAACTCTAGTCAGAGAAGATAACTTTTTAAATAACACAAATATTTATATTTAGCAAAGATCTCATATACTACATCCTTTTTTAGTAAGGGTTAGGCTATCATAGAGTAAAGGCTACTTTGATTAGTTGCTTTATACTATTGGCAGCTTCCAACTCATAGCAATCCCATGAACAGATGGTGTGGACCTCTGTTATTGACTGATTTTTTAGAAGTAAATCACCAGGCTTTACTTTCTAGTTTGTCTAGAAGTTCCATTAAAACCTATTTAGCATGTTGTTGTTATTGTTGAGTACCATTTCCCAATGTGGATAGTGAAAGGCGTTGTTGTTGTGGTTATTGTTATTGATTGCAGTTGAGTTGAGCATGACTCATAGCGACACTATGAACAAAAGATCTAATGCCTTTCAATAACTATTGTCCTTTCTCCAAGTTTATAGAGTTTCCAGAGGCATTTGGTTTAGGAAGTGGATGCCACTCCTGATTCCAAACCTGTTCTACCACTGGGAACTCCACCAAACACTGTCCATATTGGGAAACCATTGTGGTATTTGATACCCCAACAATATGGAAGATGAAGAAAAGATTAAAACTGTCATTGATTTTATCTTATTGGATAGTCAACAACCTTGGCACCAGCGATCAGGAGCTAAGAAAATTATTGAGTTTGGGAAGTCTGTAGTCAGGACCTCTCCAAAATACTGGAAAGTCGTGATATCAGTCTGAAGACTAAGGTGTGCCTGACTTAGGTCATAGTGTTTTCAAACCTTTGTTATGCATATGAAAGCTGGACAATGAATAAATATGACAGTAAAATAATTTATGCCTTTGTGCTGTAGTGTTTGAAAAGAGTACTGACTATTCCAAGGATGGCCAAAAGAACAAACAGATGTGTCTTGGAAAATGCATTAGGTCTTTTGTTTAAAGAGTCGCTGTGAGTCATGCTCAAATTGTTGGCAAAATAAATTACTATTGAATTGGAACCAGCTTACAACCAACCCTCCAGTGGTTTTTCACAGGCAGTTAATTGCACCAGAGGAGATTTCTCACCCTTAGTTGGTAAATCAGAACAGCTTGCCTTTGGGATTGTAGTGCAGCTTCTTACCAGTAGGCAGCAAAATAGTGTACAAACTAACGGATACAATGATAGCTGTGCTTGCGATGCACTGGCAAAGAACAGAACCTGGGTCTCCTGCATGGAAAGCATAAAAGATACCTCTGAACTACTCCTGCACTCAAAAGTTACTCTAGACCCATGCTAATAAAGTTTAGGGGAACTTTGGTGGCTTAGTGTTAAGAAATTGTGTTTCCAAACCAAAGACGTGTGGCTCAAATCCACCAGTTGCTTCATGGGACAAAGTTGTGTAATCTCCTGTCATGTGATTTAATACCTATGAGAATCTGCTGGAGGATTAGCTATGGATTGATTTCTTCTCAATGGTACTCAACAACAAAAAAGCTTTAGAAAACATCCTTTAAAGACTCAGTCTGATTAAGGTCAGTTACTTAAGCACTGTTAAGATTCTGTTATTTTCACCCTACTTGAATGTTAAGAAGTTTGCTGTAGTTTCAAGGAAGCTAGCAGAGGACACATGCCTTCTGGGCTACAGACAAAAGACAATTTATTATTTTTGGCAATAACAGAAGACAGAGTATTAGAATTTTTGTGTGATTTTCTGATCCCTGAACCCCAAAACAAATTGTAAAGGTTAAGTGATACATTCTCAAGTTATGGGCTGCTAAAGGCTCCGTCTTCCCTTTGCTCCTCCCAACCCCTTTTGGCTTCACCTTGGGGCTTCGTACCTGCAGGCATGACATGTTGTAAGGAGAGACAGGTCCTTGGAGAGGGACAACATGCTTGGTAGGGTACAGGGACAGC
>NW_006399860.1:12166073-12192209 GCF_000299155.1 Elephantulus edwardii | reverse complement strand
ATAGATAAAGAGGTACAAGAACTTAAAAGAATCAAGCAAGACAGAGAGGTTACAGCTATGTTGTTTTTATTGTTGACTGTTGTTGAGTTGAGCATGACTCGTAGCAACTCTATGAACAAAAGATCTAGAACCATTGTTGTTTCTCCAAGTTCATAGAGTTTCCAGAGGCATATGACATAGGAAGTGGATGCCACTCCTGCTTTCAACCCTGTTATACAACTGGGAGGTCCATGAAAAACTGTCCCCTTTGGAAACCATTATGGCATTTAATACTCCAATGGCACAAGATTCAGCATCACAGCAAAACCAGACTACTTAATAAAACACATTGACAAAGAGTAATGTACAAGGTGGAAGAGTATTCCTCCAGATATGACAACATTAATCTCACTTGTAATCACACTTAGCAGTGGCTAATTTTCAAGTTGAATACACAAAAGACCTGAACTCTAGTCTATAAAATAATTTCTGCATATTTATTTATAGCATTTCCAGAAGCATCTAACTTAGGAAGTAGATGTCATTCCTGCTTCTCAACCTGAATCAATCTGTATGCTCTTCCAAACATTGTACATGTTGGGTAACCATTATGATATTTGCTACAAATATGGCACAGTGTTTAGCATCACAGCAATTCCAAGTTATTCATTACAGTAAATAGGCAAATAATTGCTGTGTCATTTAAAGAATATGCATTCTAAAATTAATAAATTTTGCCTGAGGACCTGTTGTCCTAGTATGCTGTGGGATTTTAAAGACACACCCTTTAGCAGGCCTCTATCCTTGGTCAAAAGTTCAATTGACACAAACAGAAATGCATGAAAATGAAATCCATAATATTAAGACTGAATTGGCAGAAGGGTCCAACAAGCTAGTAGGACAGAAAACTAGAAATGAAGAGATGGAACAGTCAGTAAGCTGGAAGACAAGACCCTCACTGGAAACATACTAGAAGAAAAATCAGAGATAAGACATAAAGAAAATGAAGAAAACATTAGAACTATGTGTGATGACATCAAAAGGAACAACATACTAATGATTGCAATTCCAGAAGAGGGATGACAGGAAAATCAATGAGAAAATTGTAAAAGAAATACTAGAAGAAAATTTCCCAGGTATTTTGAAGAATAGGAAATCCATATTCAAGAAGCACAGAGAACACTAAATAGACTATATAAAAATTAAAAAAAATCAAGATATGCCATAGTAAAATTTTCCAAATTAAAAGATAATGATAGAATGCTAAAAGTGGCATGAGCGGGAAAAAAAGGGGGCGGGGGGAAGAGTCACCTACGAAGAAAGGGGAAACAATCAGAATAAGTTCTGATTTCTCAGCGGAAACCATGCAAGCTAGAAGACAATGGACAATGGGATGGCATTTACAGAAAAGTTGGGGGAAAAATTGCCAGCCAAGGACCCAGCAAAGCTCTCCATCAAATATAAAGGAGAAATTAGATCATTTGCAGAAAAGAAAGAACTTAAGGATTTTGTGAAACAAGACCAAAGGTATAAGAAATTTTAAGTGTAGTCCTTCACACAGATGCTGAAGAAAACGGATGTACCATAATAAACAGAAGCAACGGAAAAAAAAAAACCATAGCAAAACAACAATGCTAAAATATGTATTTACTATAATTACACACTTAATGTGAATAGACTAAATGCATCAATCAAGAGAAAAGGAATAGAAGAATGGATAAAAAAGAAAAGAAAAAAAAAGCCCATCAATACGCTGCCTGCAAAAGACACATCTAAAAGAAGAGACTAAAAATCAAAGGCCAGAAAAAAAAATTTTTACCCAGCTAATTAGAACCTCAAAAAAGCAGGAGTGGCAACACTAACTCGGATAAAATGGACTTTAGAAAACCACTGTAAAAGATAAGGAAGGGCACTAGATACTGATTAAAGGCATGGTAGGCCAAGAAGACATAAAACCTTGATCAACATTTATGTATCAAATGATAGACCTGCAAAATACATAAAGCAACAGTTAACAGAATTGAAGAAAGAAATACCACCACAATAGTGGTAGAAGACTTTAACACACCATTATAGCGAAAGGACAGGTCAACTCAAAAGAAACAACGATGATGCTGAAGACCTAAACTATAAGATAATTAGTCAACTCAATCTTCTGGATGTAGTCATGGTACTGCACCTAACAAAACTCAATTTACTTTCTTTTTAAGTGCCACACCATGGGACAGGTCTCCCCCACCTTGATCATATGTTGTTTCTTCAAAATCTTCTGTTTCAGCCAATTCTTTTTGGTACAATGATTATGTATATTCCTTCCATCTTCTTTAATGCTTCTTGGATAATTCAATATTCTGACCAAAGCATCCTAAGTATTGCAATTTGGGGCTTGAATTTGTTCTTTAGTTCCTTCAGCTTAAGGAATGCTGAGCGAGTTTGGCCCTTTTGATTTTCTCACTCCAGCACTTTTCACATTTCATTATAATACTTTGCTTTGTCTTCCTGAGCTGCCCTTTGAAATCTTCATCTCAGCTCCTTAACTTCTTAATTTCTTCCCTTTACTTTGGCTTCATGTGCATCTCTAGTGCAATATTCAGTCTCTTCTGATATCCATTTCGGTCTTTTATTTCTCAACCATTTTTGTAATGACCTTTTGCATTTTTCATGGATGATTTTCTTGGTTTTTTTTCTGGTGTTACCAATTTTAATAGCATAAGTATGATTTTACTTGATAAAATGAGTTAAAAATTACATTACACATAAATACTTATGCTGCAGATACTCAATGAATGATGGCATTTATTTAAATGTTGAGTATTCATTATATATATTTTTCTAATATTTTTATTGGTTTTCATATAAAAATACCCTAACAGTATGCTTCATTTATATACGTTGTTTTAGACAATATTTCATTTACATTGTATTTAATAATTCATATACATTCTATTTTCATTATTTTATACTTGTTTATTTAAAAAATATGAATAAATTGTTTTTCACAAAAGATCCTTCCTATTTCCCTCTTCCCCCCACCCATCAAATTATATTACTGCACATCCTCACCCCTCTACTCCCTCCCCTCCATCCCATTGGATCCTCATTCTCATTCTACAATAATGGTCTTATACAATATTTGTTTGTGGGACTGAGTTCACTCAGCATAATGCTCTCAAATCTCTCCCAAGTTAGGTAATAATTTAAAAAAACATTGCTTCTGTGTGCTTTGTAGTATTCCATTGTATGAATGTACTATAATTTCTCAATCTATTAGATAGTGGTTGGACATGTTCTTGATATCTTTTCACAGCTCATTTGGTCTTCATTCATTTGTGTTCAAGGCTTCAAGCCTGTTCCTGAGTTGGGTTTTAAATTCAGAAAGGATAGATTCAAGATTAAATTTTGATTCCTATGGATAACATTTGACCTCCTTTATTGAACTTGCATAGGAGTAGTTGATTGTTTTATTTACAATCAGCACCTGGCCTACTTTTCACAGCTGATATTTAACATCTCCAACAATTCTTTCCACAGATGTAATAGATCTGATTCCTGTGCATATCATCAGGTGAATCTATGTATATAACTTGTGTTTATGTTTCTTATTAAAGGTATTTGCAATGAATAAATCATTGTGCAGAAATCGGTTATTCTATACCTATCCTTATTTCTGTCGCCAAGTCCATGTTTTCTGACTACTGATCCTTCTTCCTGGTTCCCAATTTTTGCATTCCAGTCACTCATTATTTTTATTGTGTCTTGGTTGCATGTTTGGTTGATTTCTGACTGCAAATGTTGGTAGAAATCTTCAATTTCCTCCTCTTTGGCTCTGGTTCTTGGTGTATTAATACTAATGATAGTAGTATTCACTGAACTTCCTTGTATGTGTGTGGATATTATTATGTTACAAGATTTTCTTTCAAAATGGATCTAAATAACCTTTTAACTAGGTATTAGACCCCCTTTTCTAACCTTTTTGTCTCCAAAGTAGTAGATCATATGATCATATAATGAAAAATGTTCCATGAGAATCCATTTCATTTTGTCAGTGCCTAATATTCCAATATTTATGCATACCATTTCTTTCTTAACAATGTCCAGTTTTCATACATTCATGCTTCTTACATTCCACGTTCCAATCATTAATGTCTACTTACAACTGTTCCTCCTCTTCTGTTTCCAAATGTGAGGACTCATCTTCAATTATTATCTGTTATTATTCAGTTATTATATATGTTATTCTACTCTATTTCAGAAGTAAATTCCTTCTTCTTAGTGTTTTTTAATTTGGATGCTTAGTTTATAAAAATATCTGTCATACAAACATTTTACCAAAAGGAGCAGATGAAAGATACTTTCCATTACAGAAGTAACCAATACATTAAGTGTCCCACCACCTCAGTGCATGTGTCTTATCCCTTCCCCATTCCTGCTACATCAGCATCCCTTGTACTCCCACCTACCCCGTCCAGCGTCTGCCTCCCCTCGTCACTCTTTGTTATGATGGCGTAGGCCACATCATATCACTTATGTGATGTCTTGTGCCTTGCACGGCTGCTGGTCACTCATGCTAATGCCTATGTGGCATTTAGGAGCATTTAAGTCCAAATCTCATGTACCAGCTTCAGAGAAAGATCTTTTTCTGAGGCAGTACTGGAGAAAGGTTCTTGCTCTGAGCTTTTGCTCTACAACTGTTGTTTTGTGACTGAGTGTCTCTATTCTTCCTTTTGCACCACACTGCTGTCACAATATGATAATTTCCAAGGGGAGGACTAGGTCTTCTCTAGATCTGATATGCTGGTGTTGTTTAGGTAGTCTCATATCCTGCTGTGTGAAAAGTTGTGAAGTTCCCTAATCTGAGTTCATGGGGCAAAATGTGAATGCAGATTCCAGCTGTTTGTGGAGCTCTGGAGTTTCCACTCAGACCTGGATGAATGTCTTGCCTTGGATGCCTGATTGTTAATGACGCTGGTTGAATTCTGGGAGAATAGGCATTACTTATAAATAAGAAACCAGAGCAATTGGAACAGCAAGGGACAGTTCTACTCTGTCCTATTGAGTCATTAGGAAAAGGAATCAACTTAGTGGTCATGGAATTTTTCTTTGTTGTGCTAAAGAGGAGTGGCATCCACTTCCTAAACAACAAGCCTCTGAAAACTCTATGAACTTTGACGAATGACGGTAATTATAGAAAGACTTCAGGCCTTTTGTTCATAGGATCACTATGAGTCTTGTTCGACCCCATGTCAATCAAGAACAGCATGCTAAAAAGGCCTTATCAGTGTACACTGAATCTTAAATCAATCACTTCTGAGCTATAAAAGGAGTATACTAGATTTAGCCCTCAAAGTAACATATTTGTTTTCTAACAATATGAAGAAGTCAGTCCATAGCAGCAGAATTGCCTGATGGAATGTATTGCTTAATTTCTTGCCTACTGCTTCCATAGGAAGCTCTGGTGGCCTACTGGCAAGAAGCTGTGCTGCCATCAGTGAGGAATGTGGTTCGAGGCCACCAGTTGCTCCACAGTAGGATGGGTTATCTCCTCCTGTGCAACTAAATGTCTCTGAAAATGTGCCAGAGGGTAAGCTATGGGTCAGTTCTGACTCGGTGGCACACAACAACAACAACTGCTTCCATGGACAGGAATTATGGATCTGAGTATAATTAAATCCTCAGTAACTTCATAATCATTCACTGTTTATGATTGTGAAGATTCTTTTTTATTTCTTTGAGGAATTTTGTTTTCTTTATTTTGAAATGTAATCCATTGTGAAGAGTACAGTCTTTTGTCAGGAAGTTCTTAAAATTGTCTTCACTTTCAGTAAGTAAAATTGTGCCATCTATATATCACTCACTGTTAGTGAGTCTTTTTATTACCCTGATGCTACATTATTTTCATATAGCCCCAGTTTCCCAGTTTATTTGTTCATGATACTGATAGAAAATGATCCAACAATTTCATATTTCTCAGAGGAAGAAAACAAATGCTTAAACAAATACATGTATATGAATATTCATAGAAATATTATTAATAATTTCAAAACCTAAACACAATCCAGAAATGCTAAATAATTTATGTGTATATCTCTATAATATAATGCCATTTAGTAATAAAGAGAAATTGTGTACTTACTCAGTCAACAACAGGGGTAAATATCAACTGCATTATATTTGGTAAAAAGGGCCAGACCTAAATGATGGCTCTTTGTATGGTTTTATTCATATAAAAGTCTAAAACATGAAAATCTATTTATTTTGCCTGAATATGGACTAGAGTTTTTCAGAAGCCTAGAATACAGTGTGGAGTTAATTGAAAAGAGGATATCAGGGACATTCAGAGGTGATGTAATTATTCATGATTGTGATGGTAGTTGAAGAGATATATCAAATTCCCCATTGCTATCAAGTAGGAGCTAATTCTTAGCTGATCTTCCATTTGCTATTCAGAGATTATAAATCCAAAGAGAAAAAATTTCTTTTCTTTTCCCAGGGTACAACTGGTTGAGTTGAACAGCCTGTCTCTTGGTTGGCAATGCAACTTCTTACACAGTAGATCACCAGAGATCTCTTTAAAAAAAAAACCAAAACACCTCAGTCATAAAAATTACTGCTAATATGAGAGATGCAAATAAAAACCACACTGAGATACATACAACCTCACCCCAGTAATAGAGGCAACACTAAATAGAATGGCAAGCAATAAATGTTAGAGAGGATGTGGGGAAATTGGAACTCTCATATGCATTTGTAGGATTGCAAAATGATATGATAATTCTGGAAGGCAGTTTGACATTTTCTAAAAAAAGCTGAATGTAGAAATTCCATGTAACACAGCTATTACACTGCAAGCAATATTGAACTCAAGGAAAATAGAACTGAGACACAAATGGAGATTTGTACACCAATGTTCCTAGCAACATTATTTACAGGAGCAAGAAAATGGAAACAGGCACAATGTTAAACAACAAATGACTGGATTGAGAAATTGTGGTACATTCACATGATAGAATACTATGCAGCACTCATCAGCAATGACTTAGAAAAATGTTATATAACATGGAAGAGGCTGGAGAGTGTTATGCTGAGTGAACTAAATTAGTGCCATAAGGTCAAATACTGCATAAGATCATTTTTGTAAAAATAGAAGGATAACTAGAAAGATGTGTACAAAAGTCCAAAAGGGCAAAGGGAAGGAGAGAGGTATCAGGGTCAGGAAAGAGTGGGAATCACAAGATAACAAAGTTTGGTGTGTGTAGGGAGGGGGTGACGAAATTAGAAAAGATCCAGTTAAGACCTCAAAAGATGGGGTAATAGTAGGCACAGATCAATGTATGGGAACGATCATATGAAACACAATGTAAATTCAGGAATATATGAAACACAATATATATTTTTAAAAATTAATTTAAATAAAAGTTTACAGAGACTTAGGGTTTCCAGTTATTCATTGTTGCACTTTTCTCTCTGCCCATCTCCTCCCCCCAGTGTTGTTATTTTTATGTGCTATTGAGTCACCTAAGACTCTTAATACTATATACAATAGCCTTGAACCCTGCCCTATCCTGCACCAATCTCATTGTGTTCAACACACCTGCCCCAATTATCCCAGCTACTGTGTCGATCCATCTAATTCAGGGTCTTCTTGTCCTGTGCAGTACTCTACCCTTCCAAGCATGGTGATTTTCTCCAAGGACTGGTCTCTCCTGGCCACATTCCCAAAATATGTGCAGCAGAGCTTCAAAATCCTTGCCTCCAAAAAAGAACAGCCTGGTTTCACCCTCTCTAGGACAGGCTTATTGGTTCTTTTGGTGGTCCATAGTACGTTCAAAACGCTTCCCCAGAACGACAATTCAAAGGCATTGATGATTCTTTTGTCATCTTTAGTCATTGTCCAGCTCTCTGATGTATACCAAATAATTGCAATCAGTTACACCTTAGTCTCTAGTTTGATTTTGTTGCTCTTTAGCTCTTTGGAGAGGTCCCAGACAGCAGATTTCTCTAATTTGAGTCATCTTTTAATTTCCTGACTGCTGAATTAGGAGTGTTGATTGTAGAGGCAAGCAGGTTGAAATTATTATTTTTTAAAAAATTTTTATTTCTATATTCATTTCTTTTTAATTCGGTGTATCGTTGAATTGGATCCGACTGGCACAGGAAGAGTCTGCCCCTCCTTTTCCAGCAGAGCATCTGGTGGACTTGAACCACACACCTTTGGGGCTGCAGTGCAGCTTCCTGCCACCAGGCCACCAGTGCTCCAAAATTGTTAAAAACTTTAACTTTTCTCTATCTATCATAGTGTTGTCAGTTGGCCCAGTAGTGGTTATCTTTGGTCTTCTTGATATTGCTGTTGTTGTTGTGATGTGCCATGGAGTAACCTGCTACTTAAAGCGACCATATGTACGACAGCTCTAAACCCTGCCGTATCCTGTGACAATCTCACCATCCCCAACACACCTACTCCCATCACCCCAGTCACTGAATCAATCCATCTAATCAAGGGTCTTCTTCTCCTGCACTGTCCCTCCACCCTCCCAAGCATGATGTCCCTCTCCAAGGACTGGTCCCTCCTTGAAATATGTCCAAAATATGTCAGACAAAGCTTCAGAATACTTACCTTCAAGGAGCAGCCCGGCTTCACCCTCTCCAGGAAAAACCTGTTTGTTTTCTTAGCAGTCCATGGTATACTCAATACTCTTCTCTAACACCACAGCTCAAAGGCATCATTCTCCTTCTATCCTCCCTAGTCATTGTCCAGCTCTCTGAAGCACAGAAAGTGATTGCAAAAATCATGGCATGTATCAGGCACACCTTAGTCTCCAGACTGACATCTTTGCACTTCAGCACTTTAGAGAGGTCTCTAGAACCACAGACTTTCCCATTGCAATACGTCTTTTAATTTCCTGGCTGCTGTTACCAAGAATGTTGACTGTGGAGCCAAGTACATCAAAACTGTGAACAATCTCGACCTCTTCACCATCCATTATGATGCTTCCAATTAGCCCAGTGGTGAGAATCTTTGTTTTCTTGATAATGAGTCTCAATCCATACTGAAGACTATAGTCCCTGACCTTCCACAGCAAGTGCTTTAGGTCCTCTTCAGTTTCAGCAAGCATGGTTGTATCATCTGCATAATGCAGATTGTTGATGATTCTTCCTCCAATCCTGATGCCGCATTTCTCCTCATAGAGCCCAACCTCCCAGATAATCTGTTCTGTATAAGGATTGAAAAGGTATGGAGACAGGATATACCTTCGACAATTTTGAACCATGCAGCATTTCCTTGCTATGTTCTGACGACTGCCTCCTGGTCCAAGTATAGGTTTCACATTAGCACAATCAAGTAATCTGAGATTCCCCTTCTTCTCAGAGCTAGCCACAGTCTGTTTTGATCCACACAGTCAAATGTCTTTGCATAATCAATGAGACAAAGATATAAAGTTTTCTGGTACTTCTTGCTTTTAGCCAAAATACATCTAACATTAGCTATAATATCCCTAGTACTACAGCCCTGTCTAAACCCAGCCTGCACTTTTGGTAGATCTTGGTGTCATTCCAGTTGTTTTTATATAATCTTCAGCAAAATCTTGCTTGCATGTGATATTAACGATATTGTTTGATAATTTCCACACTCTGTGGATCACCTTTCTTTAGAATGGGAACAAATATAGATCTCTTTCAGTCAGTTGGCCAGGTGGTTGTTCTCTAGATTTATTGGCACAACTTGGTGAGCTCATCTAGGGCAGCATCTGTTAGTTGAAATATGTCAATTGGTATACCATCAATTCCTGAGGCCTTATTCTTAGCCAATTTTTTCAAAGCAGTCTGAACTTCTTCCTTCATCACCATAGATTCTTGCCCATATGTTGTTTCATTAAATTCTTCTGTGTCTGCTAATTCTCATTGGTAAATTGAGCTTAACTAAAAAGAATTTTAAAAATCTTCATTGAATTTTCTACTTGAAATTGTTTAATTGCATATAAATTGGATGTTAATAGTCATTTAAAAAGCAAAAATTTTTTTAAAGTGTAAAGATATGCCTAAAGGTAAAAAAAAAAACATCAATTTGTGATGAGTCAAGATGTGATTCTATTTTGTTGACATATATACACCACCTCATCCAGCAAAAGCAAAATACACATTGTCCAGAATAGAATATATACTAGGTTACAACATATGGCTCAATAAATAAAAATCATGGAAATGCTAGAGTATCTTCTCTCAGATCATAATAAAACATAAAATTTAAAAAAATTGAGAACAGAAATGAAGGGTGAAAAACGTATGTATGTGGAAAAATCTGAAAATACTGCTTAGAAACTACCAGTAATAGAGAAGTAAAACAATGAATAAAAAATTTATTGTAACAAATGAAAATATGGTATATCAAAATACTTGAGACATTGAAAAAACAACGCTGAGAGCTATTGATGGCAATAATTATTGTTAGGTACCATCAATTTGAGTATTACCCAAAGCAACCCTATGAACAACAGATCCTATCCTGTGTCATCCTAATCATCTCTGACACACTTGAGTCTACTGCTACAGTCACTGTGTCAAAGTATCTTGTTGAAGGGCTACCTCTTATTATCTGACCCTCTACATTTCTAAGTATAATGCTCCTTTCCAAAGAATAGCCCCATTATCATGAGATCAATGCTATGGTCCACTCCTCTTGCCCATTTACAAATTTAAACTTCTTCTAGAGACTAGAAGAAGGGATGATATCAAAGCTACTGAAGAATCAAAGTGTATAGAAATTTCAGCCCTTGAGAAAGCTGATTTTAGTAACAGTGTAGGGGAGCTCTTCAAAGGGTATATTTTAGTATACATCATGGGGGTCCTTAGAAAGGCCATTGCTACTCTTGCTTAGAATAATTCTGGTGTAGGCCTAGGTCTTGATGGAGGGCTACACTGAAAGCATAGGTTGAAGCTTTACTATAGTGATAGGCTGAGTATATAGGCCATGGCCTTGCTGGAACACCAGGCTGAGAAGAAAAGTAAAGAGGCAAAAGTAAAAATAAAAAGCAAAGATAGATTAATTAGAATAGTTTTGTCTTTAAAGGGATAGGCTTCCTCTCTAAAAAGGAAGTAAGAAAGGAGGCAGTGTGCCATTGAGATATGGTTGTATCTATAGCTTCCTCATCTAAACATACCTTGGGAGTGGAGTCTGGGCCAATGAGACAATGTCATGAAGATTCGTAGTGTAGTGTGTGTTTCTTATTCGAGTCCACTGTTCTCTGATGTCATTCATGTGCCTAAACCACTAATAATCTAATACTAATCCTCAAACTAGCATCAGGAACCCCTCAGTTTCACACATGGAGGGAGCCTGTTATCAACTTTTGCCCTCCCTAATCAGGTTATGTCCATCTTCCTAAAATTCCACTGGGCTTTGTTGACAGTCAGCCGTCCAAAGCAAGAGGAGACATTCAACCTCATTCTAGAATTGGGAATTCCTCAGCTTTGCAGGTGGTAGGAGTCTGGAACCAACTTTTGCCCTACCAAATCAGGTAACAGCAACACTTCTAAACTATGTTTCGAGGAGACATAACCCTCACCTGGGAAATTATCCTACTATGATAAAAGGAAAGCAGAGACAAGAAATCACAAGACGACAGTCCTGGAGCAGAAGCTTAGGGTCAAGAACCTTTGACTAGTACTGTCTCAGCAAAAATCCTTTCCTAAAGCTGGTACTTAGGATTTGGACTTAATCCTCCTAAACTGGAGACAGGCAGCGGCTTGAGAGAACAGCAGCAGCACAAAGCACAAATCATCACAGAAGTGACTTGAGGCCTAAGTCATCATGTCAAGAGTGGCTGGGGGAGGGAGATGCCGGGTGGGACAGGTAGGTGGGAGTCAAAAGGGATATTGATAGAGCAGGGAAAGGGTAGGGAAGAGACACAGGAAGTGGCAAAACTGAATCCATTAGTTACTTTACATTAATTAGTAACAGGGGAAGTGTCTTTCATCTGTTCCTTTCGATAAAATGCTTATCTGTCAGATATTGTTTTAAAGTGGAGAATACAAATTAAGACAGACTAGGAATAAGGAATGACTATCCACTTCCAAAATAATAGGACTTCGAGAACTTCATATGCAATAAAGCACACTTAAAGAAGACTAACAGATATGGCACCTGAGGCTGTGTCCTCAAATTTGGAAACACAAAGCAGGAGGAACAGTTGTAAGCAGACATTAATGATTGGAATGTGGAATGTGAAGCTTGAATGTAGGAAAACTGGGCATTGTTAAGAAAGAAATTGAATGCATAAATATTGACCTACTAAGTATTGGCAGTATGAGATGGATTGGTATGAGAAGGAGGATTTTGAAACCATCACATGATCTGTTACATTGGAGACAAAAGGTGAGGAAAAAGGTTATTTCTAGTCCCATCCTGAAAGACAATACTGTGAGTAACAGGATAATATCCATAGACATAAAAACAAGTCTGGGGAATACCACTATCATATAAATATATGTACCAATAACCAAAGCCAAAAAGGAGGGAATAGAATATTTATACCAGCTTTTTCAGTCAGAAATCAATTATTGCAATCATACTGCAATAATAATAATAATGGGTGACTGGAAAGCAAAAGTTGGGAACAGGGAAGAAGGCTCAGTAGTCAGAAAACATTGACATGGTGACAGAAATTAGATGGGATAGAATGATAGCATTTTTCACAGTCATTTATTCATTGGAACTATATTTTATAAGAAACATAAACAACTCTGTACATGGTGATTATACACTTGGTCCTCAGAACAAAGCAAGAAAACACTGCATGGTTCAAAATCAAGAAAAGAGAGTGCATCAGGGATATGTCCTGTCTCTATACCTAGTCACCCTATACATAGAACAGATCATTCTGGAGACTAGGATTTATGAGGAGGAATGTGACATCACAATTGGAGGAAGACTCATCAACAACCTGCAATATGCAGATGGTACAAGCTTGCTTGCTGAAACTGAGAAGGACCTGAAATACCTACTACAGAATGTCAAGAACTATACTCCCAATTATGGACTGAAGATCAACATTAAGAAGACAAAAATTCTTACTACTGGACCAATTGGTAACACCATGATAAATGGAGAAGAGATTGAGGTTGTTAACAATTTCAGTTTGCTTGGCTCAACAGTCGACACTTTTGGGACCAGCAGGCAGGAAATCAAAAGATAATTTGCACTTGGAAAATCTGCTGTCAGGGACCTCTCCAGAGTATTGAGAAGCAAAGATTTCAGGTTAGAGACTAATATATGCCTGATGTATGCTTTGGTCTTTGCAATTACTTGCTATGCATCAGAGGACTGGAAAATGACTAAGGATGACAAAAGAAGAACCAATGCCTTTGAATTGTCATTCTGGAGAAGAGTATTGAATGTACTATAAACCAAGAGAACAAATAGTTCTGTCCCAGAGGATGAAACAATGTTTCTCCTTGGAGGCTACACTCTTGAAGCTCTGTCTGACATACTGTAGGCATGTTTCAAGGAAGGAGAAAGAAAACATGGGCAACAATAAGAGAACAAGGAAATTACTAGATAGAAGAGGTTAGTGGTCAGAGAGAAAGGTAAAAGAATAAGAAAGATGCCATCGGGACTTAAAAAGAAGGGGTAATAATAGGCATAGATCAATGGTAATTAATTGAATAAAATACAAAATATATAAAAAATTGTATAAAACACAATGCACAGCACATCATCAGAGAACTGCCTGAAGTACAGACTGGGTTTAGAAGAGGTCGTGGTACTGGGGATATTATAGCTTATGTTAGATGGATCTTGACTGAAACCAGAGAATACCAGAGGAATGTCTATCTATATTTCATTGACTATGCAAAGACATTTGACTGTGTGGATTACAACAAATTGTGGCTAACTTTGAGAAGAATAGAAATCACAGAACCCTTGATTTTGCTTATATTAAAGCTATACTTGAACCAAGAGGCAGTCATTAGAACAGAGCAAGGAAAAACTGTATTGTTCAAAATTGGGAAGGGTGTACACCAGGGATGTGTTTTATCTCCAAACCTTTTCAATCTATGTGTGGAACAGATTATCCTGGAGTCTGGCCTCTATGAGGATAAATGTGGCATTAAAATTGGAGTAAGACTCATTAACAATCTGTGTTGTGCAGAGGACACACCCTGATTGCTGAAACTGATGAGGACCTGAAGAACTTGCTGCAGCAGGTAATACACTGCACTCTTCAATAGGGCTTGAAGCTCAATATCAAGAAAACCTGGATTTTCATCACTGGACTGATTGGAAGCATCATGGTGAAGAGATTGAGATTACTAACAACTTTAGTTTGCTCGGCTCTACAATCAACACTCTTGGTACTAGCAGCCAGGAAATTAAAAGATGAATTACATTGGGAAATTCTGCTGTGAGAGAAATCTGCAGAGTACTGCAGAGCAACAATTTCACTCTGGAGACTAAGGTACAACTGATCCAGGCCATAGTCTTTGCAATTAACGGCTATGCATCAGAAAGCTGGACAATGACTCAAAATAATAGAAGGAGAATTGATGCCTTTGAGCTGTGGTACTGGAAAAGGATTATTGAATATACTGCTAGGAGAACAAACAGGTTCATCCTAAAAAGGGTGAGAACAGGCTGCTCCTTGGAGGGAAGGATTCTGAAGCCTCATTTTACATACTTTGGGCATGTTGCAAGGCAAGACCAGTCCTTGGAGAGGGATATCATGTTTGGGAGGGTGGAGGGACAGCTTAAGAGAGGAAGACCCTTGATGAAATGGTTTGATTCAGTGACTGGAGTATGGGAGCAGATGTGTCAGGGACAGTGAGATTGGCACAGGATAGAGCAGAGTTTAGGGCTGTTGCACATAGGGTCACTATAAGTCCCAGGCAACTCAACAACAAAAACATATGTTAATTTAAAAGGTGAAGAGAAAAACTCCACAAAGTTTATCAAGCAATCAAAATGTAAATGAAAGATTGTAAAAAGCAAAATGTACATGCATGAAATACAAGGTATATGAATATATGCAAAACAATAAAAATACATAAAATGGTATTATATAACAAACAATGTGTTCAAACTACATTGAAAGTATTGTAAAAATAGGCCATAGGAAATGATGGACTAACAACAAATGCTGGTGATATTGTGGAAAAACTGGAACCTTTATTCACTGTTCATGGGAGTGAAAAATGGTGCAACTACTACTGAAGGCAGTATGGTGCTTTCTTTAAAAGTTGCATATAGAAATACCATTTGACCCAGTAATTCTACTACTGGGAATATACCCCAAAGGAACCATAACTTTGACCCAAATAGAAATATGCATGCCAATGTTTATGGCGGCTTTGTTCACAATAGTAAAGGGTTGGAAACAACCTAAGTGCCTATCAACAAACTAATGGGTAGAGATGTTGTGGTATATTCACACAATGGAATACTATGCTGCACTGAAAAACAAGGAACTCATGAAACATTATTCAAAATGGATGACTGTGGAGGACATTATGCTGAGTGAAATATTTAAGTCACAGAAGGACAAATACGGCATAGTGCCACTGTTGTAAAATGAAACTGACATCGGGGTTGAGGGGAGACTAAGAAAGATGGGATAAATAATGTATACTATACTGAAACAGATGAGAGAGAATGTTTAAAAGGGATATATTATTAGGTATTATTGTCATGACAGAAGTCCAGAACGAAGGCTGCGTAGTGGAGTACACTGGGGGGAGGGATTGTATAATAATGAAAGAATTTTCCTTTTACTTATCAAAGAGAAGAATGAACTGGAGAGGAGGAGTAGGAGGGAGAAAAGTCCAACAATGAATGAATGGAAATCCAAAATCTTTGTAAATGTTCATTAAAATTAATAATAATAGTAAAAAAGAAAAACCCATAATTGATATGTTTCAGTAAACAGAGACAACCCTGGATATGCTCACTAGTATATGTCAAGAAGTTTGCAGTTACCTGACTAAGTTACTGGAAATGACCTATATTTGTTCCCATTAAAAAAATAAAAGAATGATCAGACAGAGTGCAGAAATTATTCAACCATATTATTGATCACATGCAAGTAAAATGTAGTATAGAATAGGAGGCATACTCATAAACATCTACTTTATGTCAATGACAACCTTGCTAACAGTAAGTGATAAAGACTTGAAGCATTTATTGATAATGATAAAAATCCACATCCTTCAATGTGGATGACATCTGAATATCAACAAAACAAAAATCCGTACCACTGGACAAATAGCCAACTTCATAGAGAAAAGATTGAAGTTGTCAATTAGTTCGTTTTACTTGGATCCATGATCAACGCTCATGGTAGTAGCAGTCTAAAGGTGTTGATTATGGATCCCAGTAAGATCAAAGTGTTAACGCTTTCAATCTTTTCTCCATCTATTATGTGATGTTGCCTATCAGTGCATTGGTAAAGATTTTTTTCTTTTTGATGTTGAGATGTAATTCATATTGAAGGCTATAGTATCATAGCTTATAGGCTATCCTCTGCTGCATGTGTTTCAAGTCTTCCTCACTTTCAGAGAGCAAGGTCATGCCATCTGCATAATGCAAGTTGTAGATGAGCTTTCTACCTATCCTCATGCCACATTTTTCTTTACAGAGTCAAGCATCTCTGAAAATTAAATCTGTATATAAATCAGAACACTTCTAAAAAAAGTTAAAGCCAACAGATTTGTAAAAATACTAAACAAAATAAATGACAAGGTTATAATACATCTGACATGGGGCTAATCTTTAAAATTCCAATATTTCAATTTAAAATGGATACAAACATAAAAAAGACATAACTAAAGAAGACATTTCAATAGCCAACAAGCCCATGAGGGAATGTGCAAGATCATTAGGTATTTGTCTATCTTTGCAAATATAAGCCTCAGCATAAAAGAATTGATGTAAATAATAGTGATGAGATATCTTCTTTTTCCCATATTGATAGCAAGGTGCAATAAGACAGCAAAAAAAGAAATTATGGCCAATAAAACAAAAATATTGTAAAAAAATGAAAAAAGGAGTATTTCTCACTCCAACAACAACAACAGCAAAGTTTAGTAAGAGAGTAAACAGCAAATGCTAGCCTAGTTATTGAGAGGGAAACTCTTATACTACTGCAGGGGTTATAAAATGGTGAGACCACTATAGAAAACAATTTAATACTTCATAAAACAGTTGGAAATAGAAATGCTATTTGATCCAGAAATCCCATTACTGAGTATATGTTGTTCTTGTTGTGTACTGTGAAGTCAGAACCGACCCATAACTGATCCTCTCATGGGTTTTCAAATGCAATTTATTATGCAGCAGGAGATTGTCACTCCTTCATGGAGCAGCTGGTGGCCATGAACTGTGTGCCTTTGGGATTCCAGCACAGCTTCTTGCCACAAGGCCACTGAGTACATAGCCTAAGAAAATAAAAAGTGAAATAGGACTAGTAATGTGTACTGTAATGTTAATTGCAACATTATTAACAATAGTAAAGAATGGAAACCACTCAAGTGTCCATTAATGGAAGGGAGATTTAAAAACAACAAAAAAAATCACACAAAACAACTGTGTTATACACACAAGGCAGTACTATAACTTATGGGTAATGAAGAACTGCATAGTCACCGTAGAACATACACGAATCTAGAGCACATTATGGAGAGAAAATCATGTCAGTCACAAAAGAACAAATAGTATATGAATCCATTATTATAAAATGCCAAAAGATGTTTATCTATGTACAGAAAGAATCATTCTTGGATAATTACTAGGGACGACTAAGGGTATAAAAATCAGTCCATAGACACATGGTAAGATGGATGAAGGCAAAGTTAAGGCACAATAAATAGATTATCTGAATAATACCACTAAATAAAAGGAAGATAGAGAAGTAATAAAGAAATACCTTCAGTAAAAGTAAATACTATTAAATATATTGTTGCCTTCAAGTTGGTCATTCATAGTAACTCAATGAATAGCTAATCTGCACCTTGCCTTCTCTTCATCATATCTAATACATTGATGGGCCAATCCATCTGGTTGGCGGTCTTCCTCTCCTTTGCTAAACGTCCATCTTTCCAAGCATGATGTCCCTTTCCAAGGAATAGCCTCATCTAGCTGTATGTACAAAGTACGAAAGACGGAACTTAACAATCTTTGCCTCCAAGGTACACTCTAGCTGTACTTTCCCCAACAAAAACATATCTGTTTGTTCTTTTGCCAGTCCATGGAATATTATGTACTCTTCTCCAACATTACAAGACAAAGGCATTGATTCTTTTTCTATAATCTTTATTCATTGTGCAGCTCTTTGATATATAGCAGGTAACTGAGAAGACCATGACCTTAATTAGGTATATGTTAGCCTTCAAACAGACATAGATTTCTTCCAGTCAGTTGGCCACATAGCTGTATCCAAACTTCTTGGTATAGACTAGCAAGCAAATACAGTGCTGCATCTGTTTGCTGAAACTCCCAATTGATAATCTATCACTTCTTGAAACCTTAATTTTTACCAATGCCATTAGTGCAATTTGAACTTATGCTTTGGTCAGGTTTTATTGGTACAGTGATTCCGTGTTTCCTTTCCATCTTTTTTGATGCTTCATGCATCACTAAAGATTTTGCCCATAGACTGTACTGATACTGGATTCTGAGGAATGAATTTGTTCTTCAGTTTCAAAAATGCTTAATATTCTTCCCCTTTTAGTTTCATCTTTGCACATTTTGTTACAATATTGTGTTTTGTCTTCATGAGCTTCCCTTTGAAATGTCCTCTTCATCTCTCTTTCTTCAGGATTTATCCCCTTTTTTTGGCTTCCTCATGTTCTACTCCAGGTTTCAGATTACCTTTCAATATCCATTTTAGTCAACTTTTTCTTTCCTCTATTTGTAATGATTTTTAAAATATTTTTCATGGATGATATACTTATTATCACTCCATAACTCATCTGGTCTTCAGTCATTAGTGTTCAAATCTATTCTTGAAAAACTCTTGAAGTTAAGTTGGGATAAAGTAGAGTTTCTCCTTTCAGATCATATAGGCTAGTTTTCATTTTGAAATGAGGAAATGTTTGTATCAGTGCTATATCATTTCTCCATTCCTATTTATTTAAACTGTACAATGAGTAATAATTTGAGAAGGTGGATTCTATGAAGAAAAAAAATGTGACATCAGCACTGGAAGACGGCTCACCACCAACTCAAGGTATTGAGATCACAAAATCTTGATAGCAGAAAGTGAAGAAGGCTTGAAGCATTTGTTGCCAAACATCAAAGAGTACAGCCTTCATTATGGCTTACATCTCATCATCAAGTAAACAAAAATCCTCACCAGTGGATCAACAGGCATCTTTCTATCATGATAGAGGACAAAAAGTTTGAAGTCATAAACTTTTTAATTTTACATGCATATGTAATCAACTCCTACATTATAAGCAGTTAAGAAATCAAAGGATGTCACTGAACAACTCAACTAGCTTTGGTTAATTTTTTGGTTATTATTATTGAGTTCAACAAACCCATCTTGAGAAGATCTTGAAGTGCAGGTGGGATATATTAGAGGTTTAAATTTTTCTGTAATGAACTTAGTTTATTTTGAAAATTTTTCTTCAGCTTGAACTTGCATATAAACATTTGATTAAATATTTCACAATTGGTATACAGTATCATTCTGAGCAATAATATTAAGTTTGTCCTGCTTCTTTCAACACTATAGTCTATTTAATTCCTGTATATTCCATCTTGTGAAGTTCATAAGTATGTTTATGTTGTCCAAAAAAAGGTACTTGTAGTTAATAAGTTGTTAATTTATAAAATTCTATCATTTTCTCTCTAGTGTTATTTCTATCACTAAAGCCACATATTACAAATATTCTCTTTTCAACTTTTGAATTATAACCACCAATAAATATCAATACATCATGAATGGATGATTGATAAATTTCAGTTTGTACAAATTAAGAGGAATATATTCAATTTCTTCATCTTTAGTACAGTTATTAACTATTCTTTAAATGCCAATTGTGATAATGCTTCAACTGAACATGCTTCCTCTCATCATAAACGATGTATTTGCAATTAATAAGTTGCTTATTTACAAAACACTGTAATTTTATTTATAGTGTAGTTTCTTTGGCTAAAGCAATTATTTTCCAACCATTTATACTTGTGTCCAACTTGCTATTTCTAATACTAGTAATTATCAACACATTGTGTTTACATCATGAATATGGCTAACACTGAGAAAAATTAAGAATTTAAAACCATTTTATTGTGGCCATGCAAAAACTATACACAAACCAAGAAGCTATTGTTTCAGCATGATGAGAGAATACTGCAATAGTTGACAATTAGGAAAAGTATGTGCCAGAGTTGTCTCTTTCTCCATACCTATTCAATCTGTATTTTGAATTAATAATTTGAGAAGTTGGACTGTAAAAAGAGGAATGTGACATCAGAATTGAAGGAGAACTACTTGAAAACTTGTGTTATGCAAATGACACAATTTTGTTTGCAGGAAGTGAAGGTTTGAAATGTTTTCTGCAAAAGATCAACTGATTGTAGTCATTAATACAGATTACATCTTACATCGCAACATCAAGAAAACAAAAATTCTTACTACTACTAGAATAATGGACAAAATCTTAATAGATGGAGAAAGATTGAAATTGCTAATGATTTGATTTTACTTCTATCTACAATGAACAATAAATGATAGCAACATGCAAGTAGTCAAAAACATGTTACATTGGAGAAATCTGCTGTCAAAGAACTCTCCAAAGTTCTAAAGAAAAAGGATATCACTTTAAAGACTAAGAAGCACTTGATCCAAGCCACAATCTTTTCAGTTGTGTTCCTATGCATCTGAAAGTTGGACAATGAATAAGGATGACAGAAGAATAACTGTCTTTAAGTTGCAGAGTTGAGGAAGGGTCCTGATTACATCATGGACTTGTCAAAAGAACAAACAAGTCTCTCTTGAAGAAAGTGCGACCAGACTGTTCCTTAGAGTGACATTTAGACTCATTTAAATTAGGCTTATTTTCAGGAACCAGCTTTTGCAGGACAGAGATCTGTTGTTCATAATGTTGTTCTGTGTCAAATTAGACTTGAAGACACAAAAAACAACAACAAAATGATTACATGTTTCATCATTTTCAGACTGTGTTTGCTTAAAAAAATCTTTAGTTTTTTCTTCTATTTAGTTAGTTTAAGAATTGGGTTTTTTTTTTACCCTGTTGGAGAAGTTTTTGGATGTGCAGAGGAATTTGATTCATAGAAGGTCTCATTCATCTATTTTACCCTCTGTTGGTTGTAGATTTTGCAGGATGCTTGGAAAACTATTTATGTTGTGGATTAGGATTTCTAGAGTTCCTCCAAGCTTTTCTTTAATGAAGTTTATAGCCCTTAGGTTTAGTCCTAGGTCCATGATCCACTTTGACTTGGTTTTTGTGTATGATGTTAGGTGTGGATCTTGAGTTTTCTGCAGATACTTTTCCAATTTTATTAAAAAAGGCTGTAATTTTCCCACTTAACTGATTTCATCTCCTTGTCAAAAATCAGTTGGCCATAGGTAGATGGGCTGATTTCTGGATTCTCAATTCTATTCCATTCATCTATGTGTCTGTCATTGTACCAGTAACGTGCTGTCTTGACCACCACAGCAGTGTATTTGGATTTGTAATTAGGGAGTGAGACACCTCCTACCTTGTTTCTCTTTTTAAAAAGTGCTTTGCTTATTCTGGGCCTCTTTCTATTCCAAATGGAATTGGAGATTGTCTTTTCCATCTCATTGAAGAATGGAATTGGTATTTGTATTGGGATTGCATTGAACGTGTAAATTGCCTTTGGTAGTATTGCCACAGATTGGGAAAAAATACTTGGTACTGACATTCAGACAAGGGACTTATATCTAGAATTTATATAATACTCAAGCACCACAATAAGATAAAGATAAATAACCCAATTTAAAAATGGGCACAGGATATAAACAGACACTTCACCAAAGACGACGTTCAGAAGCATATGAAGAAATGTTCAAAATCCCTAGCTCTAAGAGAGAAGCAAATCAAAACAACTATGAGATATCATCTCACCCAAGTAAAAATAGCAATATTTAATGGAACAGCAAACATCAAATGCTGGCAATATTCCAGAGAAACTGAAATCTTTATTCACTTTTGGTGGGAGTGTAAAACGGTTCAACCACTATGGAAGGATATATGGCGCTTTCTCAAAGATTTGCAAATAGAAATATCATTTGACCCAGCAATTCCACTATTGGGAATGTAACCTAAAGAAAACACAACCACCACCCAAACAGATATATGCATACCCATGTTTAGTGCGGCTTTGTTCACAATAACAAAGAGTTAGAAACAACCTAGTGCGGCTTTGTTCACAATAACAAAGAGTTGGAAACAACCTAAGTGCCTATCAACAAATGAATGGATAGAGCTCTAGTATATTCACACAATGAAATAATATGCTGCACTGAAAAACAAGGAACTCATAAAATTGATATACAACATTGGTGAACCTGGAGGACACTATGTTGAGTGAAATGTCTCAGTCGCAAAAGGACAAATATTGCATATGGCTACTGTTAAAATATAGGACTGACATTGGGGTTGAGGGGAGGAGACTGAGCAAGAGGAGATAAATAATGTATACTGCCTTGAAAGAGATGAGGGAGAACACTGTTTAAAGGGATATATGATTGTATATTATTGTCATGATATGAGTCCAGAATGAAGACTGCACAGTGGAGTGGACTTGAGGGGAAGGGATTGTATAACATTGAAAGAATTTTACTTTTCAAAGAGAAGAGTGAACTGGGGGTGGGGTGAGAGTGGGCAGGGAGAAAAGTGCAACAATGAATGAATGAATGAAAACCCCAAGTCTCTGTAAACTTTTATTAAAATGAATAATAATGAAAAAAAGTGATGCTACCAAGAAAAAAAAAAAACAAACCACAAACAAAACAAAACAAAAAACAACACAAAAAACCAAAAACCCCCAAAACCAGAAGAGTTGGCTTTTTTTAGCCATTTGTTAGCCACCTCAGGTTTTCAGCTACCTTATATACAGAAACACGGTCTTGCAAATCAACATCAGCTGTGGGCCTAGGATAAGTGAAAGAGTGCTTCCCACATTGGGTGGGCAAGACCTGAGTTGGGTAACGCTTGTGGCAGCAAACTTCTGGTGAGAGAAAGATCCTGGTAGTGGAGAGACTGTGGCATTGGTCTGGACAAATGGTGGCAAGGTGTGACCTGAAGCTTCTCACATTTGTACTAACCACAGTTAATGGTTTGGCTGTTCTTGCCATATGTTTGAAGGAGAAGCTTACTTATAATGGCTATGAGGCAAACCTTGCTCGATGATTTTGTTATAACTACTCTAGGGCAATCCTTGCTGATTTGCTTTTTATTGCCAAACTGAAACCAGAGCCTGTACTTTGAGATATTGTGCCTTGGAACTGTTGGGCTAGTCTGACCTTGTTTTGGGTGATATTTTTTCTTCCCTCCTTCATTCTCCAAATTTCTTCCCTAATAAACCCAATTGTCAGTATCATAAATGTGAGTCTATGAATGAAAGAATGAATAAAAGAAGCTCTTGCTGTTGGTGGGGCTGTACAGGCACCATGAGACTGGTCTACAGACTCTTCAAATGTAGTGAGGGGCTGTACTATTTTCATTTCCACTTGCTCTTTCATAATGATCTTCATGACCAGTGCCCAAATGCCCTGTTTTCTCCTTTTAAAACATTTGGTGTCAGAAGGAGTGGGATTCATTGGTTCAGAATCACAGACCCATGGTTTGTTTTGTGAATGTGGGGCTTGGGAAAATGTATAGTTAAAATTTTTATTATTTTTTTCTATGAAGAGGAGGAAAAAACCAAAAGGGTTACTATTGCTGTTATTGAGAGGGAAACAAAAGCTGGGGAGTTACATTATGTCCTGACACAAAAGGGCATGAAGACTAATGAAGATGACTCTAAGAATTTCTTTAGAAGTCTATGTATCATATTGCCCCTCTCCATATGTTTTAATGCTATGTTGAGTTAAATTATAAAAATTATTTAAGTTTTTGTTGATTTAATGCTAAGATATATTGGAAAAATGATTAAGGTTTTCTAATATTAAGATATACTGAAGAAAGGATTAAGATTTTTGTTCATTCAATGCTAAGATATCTTGAAAAATTATTAAGGTTTTTGTTGATGGGCTATATTTTAATTAGAGGGAAAATGCAACCAAGTTGGATAGTAATTAATTATTCAAAAAGGCAAATAATTTGCCCTAAAAGAATGATTATAGTAGTAGAATTTGGTATAGAATGTGGAGCTTAAGAAAGATTGCTCATGACCTTGTGCCTGAATGCCCATTTTCTCCTTTTTAGACTTCTTCCTTGGTATATTTGTCAGTAACTATATCATATAATACCAATAATAATAATAATGTTGCCAAGCAACTTGATTATATATTTCCTGATTTTTTTCCTAAGAACTTACTTGATACAAGATTTAAACATTAAGAAAAAGTTTGTTATTCAGATGCTTAACTCAAAACAAAGCTTTATAATTATAATCACACTCTCTTCATCTTTCATGACTCTTGAAATTTTTGAAAATGTGTTTACATGCTAATGCACAGAAGTTAACTTAACCAGTCTTGGGGGAAATTTCAATTTGTCACAATGAAATTGTTATTTTTTAAAGACTTTAAGTGTGAGCTTGTTGAGGAAAATATTTGATTCTCTAATGAACATCCTCCAGAGGATTGTTTTGCAGATTCCTTCCTGAACAAAGATGTTTTCTCTTTTTTGAAAAAGAAAATTTCTCTACAAGTTCAACTGGATGACATTTTTTTTTCGCTTTGTACACATAAGATTACTTTTGAAATTTAACCTTTAATACAAATGTGAAAGTCATATCTGTACTTTTTCTGCAAATGTATACTCTATATGTGTATGTACATACCTATCTGTATATGTGCATATCTATATATACATATATCTACATTTATACTCTTATATGTGTTATACATAATGTATATTATATATAAATAAAACTAGGAATACTGGTGGCTTTCTTGATAACCTTCTAAAGCTCATCATCCATTCTTCGTTAGTGTGTATGGCCTCAAACCTGGTCTTGAGATGATTTTCAAATTCAAGTGGGATAGACTCAATGTCAAATTTTGGTTCTTGTGAATTTGTTGGTTTTATTTTTTTCACTTTAGTTTGAACTTGCATATTAGTAGTTGATGGTCTATTCCACAATCAGCACCTGGCCTAGTTTTCATGGCTGATATTGAACTTCTCCAGTGACTCTTTCAATTGATTTGTGTTTCTTATAAAGGTATTTGCAATGAATAAATCATTGATTGTACAAAGATTTATGCTTCTATCTCCAGCCTCACCTGCGCCACCAAGTACATGTTTTCTGACTACTGATTTTTCTTCTTTGTTTCCAACTTTTGCATTCCAATCACCTATTATTAATGCAAATTGTTTGCATATTTGATTAATCTCAGAGTGCAAAAGTTTGTAGAAACTTCTGTTTATTCCTCTTTGGCTCTGGTTGTTGGTGAATGTATTTGAATTATAGTGGTATTAACAAATCTTCCCTGTATGCATATGGATATTATCCTGTTGCTCACAATAGTTTTATGAGTATACATGCAAACTTGTATTTCCTTAACTTTTAATTTCAATTTCCAGTGTAGTAGTACATCATCTGATTCAGAATGTCCCGTGCCAAGTCATCTAAGTTCACTAATACCCAGAATGTCAATATTTATGTGTGGGAGTATATCAAGACTATCATTAATGATGAATGCAAAAGATAATTACAATGACAGAGGAGAAAATATTACTGAGATGTGTGATACAAGAGATTTAATATTCACTAGAGTGCTGAAAAGTCAAGGCAAAGGGAAAAAATTGTAAAGATTTAAAACTAAACAGAAGATATCAAAGGGCACCTTAGGAAGACAAAGCAAAGTATTGAAATGTGCAAAGAGATGACTGAAGTCAGAGAATCAGAAGAGACTAAGTATCTTATATTTCTTAAGCTGAAGGAAATAAAGAACAAATTCAAGTCTCAAGTTGCAATACTTAAAGATGAGATGTTTGTTGTTATGTGCC
>NW_006399860.1:12149286-12164868 GCF_000299155.1 Elephantulus edwardii | reverse complement strand
AATGTTCTGGGATTCCCATTCTTCTCAGAGTCAGCCACAGTTTGTTATGATCCACACAGTCAAATGCCTTTGCATAATCAATGAAACACAGATGATATAGAGATAAAGATATAAAGATGAGATAGGCAGAATATTAAATGATACATGAAGCACAAAAGAAGATGGAAGGAATCTAGAGTCACTGTACCAAAAAAGAACTGACAGAAGAATTTAATGAAACAACATATGGCCAAGTAGCAGTGGTAATGAAGGAAGTAGTAAGCTCCTCTGAAGGAATTGGCAGTAAATCAAGGTCCTAGAAACTGATGGAATACCAACTGATATATTTTAACAAACAGATTCTTCCACGTATGTGCTCACTAGGTTGTGTTAAGAAATCTGGAGGACCATTACTTGGCCAACAGAATGGAATTTATCCATATTTATTCTCATTAAAAAAATAGGTGATAAAAAAGAGTGTAGAAATTATTGGACAAGATCACATGCAAAGAAAATCTTGCTGAAGTTTCTAAAGCAAAACAAAACAAAACAAAACAAAACTCCAAACAAACAATTGGAACAGTACATTGTCAGAGAACTACCAGAAATACAAGCTGGATTTAGAAAAGGCTGTGGCACTAGGTACATCATTGTAAATGCCAGATGGATCTTGGCTGAAAGCAGAGAGTACGAGAGGAATAGCTATTTGCGTTTCATTGCAATGGTATTTGTATAATACAACAAAATGTGGCTGACCTTGAGAAGAATGGGGATCACAGAACCCTTAATTGTGCTCATGCAAAACCTATACTTGGAACAAGAAGCAGTCATCAGAACAGAGCAAGGAAATACTGCATTATTCATAATCAGGAAAGAAGTGTGTCAGGAATGCATCATCATGTCTCCACACCTTTTCAATCTATATGAGTAGTAGATCTTTCAGGAGGTTGGATTTTATGAGAAGAATATGGCCTCCAGATCGGAAGAAGACTCATTCAAAATTTTGTTATGCAGATGACTCAACCTTGCTTGCCACAAATGAGGGGGACCTGGAGTGTCTGCTGCAGAAGGTGAAGGACCTCAGTCTTCGATACTCACTGAAGCTCAAAACAGCAAGAAAGAAAATATCACCACTGGGTCAATCGACAACACAATAATAGATGGAGAAGAGATTGAGATTGTTATCAATTTCAGCTTGCTCAGGTCTACAATCAATACTCTCGGCACCAACATCCAGGAAATCAAAAGGCAGATTGGATTAGCAAAGTCTGCTGTCAGGGGCATGTCCAGAGTGCTGGAAAGCAACAATGTCAGTCTAGAGCCTAAGATGCACCTGATCAAAGCCATGATCTTCACAATTACTCGCTATACATCAGAGAGCTAGACAGTGAATAAGGATAACAAAAGAAGAATTGATGTCTTTGAATTATGGTGTTTGAGAAGAACATACTATAAATTTCCAAGAGAACAAACAAATATGTCCTGGAGAAGGAGAAAAATAGTTTCCCTCTGGAGGCAAGAAGTTTGAAGATCTGTCTCACATACTTTGGGCATGTGGTCAGGAGGGACCAGGAGAAGGACATCCTTCTTGGAAAAGAGGAGGGACAGTATAGGAGAGAAAAACCTTGGATGAGATGGATTGACACAATGACTGGGATAATAGGCGAAGTTGTGGCTGAGATAGTGAGATTGGTTCAAGATAGGACAGGATTTAGAGCAATTGTGCATAGGGTTGCCATGAGTTGCAGGCAACTTGAAAGCACATAACAAAAACAAAAACTACTGGTGGCTTGGTGGTAAGTACTTGTAGCGCCAACACAAAGATACGCAGTTCAAATTCACTAGCTGCTCTCTGGCAAAAAGATGAACAATATCCTCCCATTTGATTCATTGCCTCTGAAAACCTGCTAGAGGGTCAGCTATGGGTTAGTTGTAACTCTATAGTACAAAACAACAGAGAGATGACAATACATGCACATGCACACGTTTATTCTGCAGTATAAAAGCAATATTAACTGACTCTTGAAATTTGGCATTCTAAATATTTGAGCAGTTTTCATTAGTAAAACCACACAGCTTCCTGTATAAATAGAATATTGAAGAGTTTACTTACTAAAGGATTTTGGAAATGTTGTTGTTGTTGTCATGTGCTTTTGAGTTGCTTGTGACTCATAGCGACTCTCTGTCCAACAGCTC
The DNA here is from genome assembly GCF_000299155.1 of Elephantulus edwardii. Classification (NCBI taxonomy): domain Eukaryota; kingdom Metazoa; phylum Chordata; class Mammalia; order Macroscelidea; family Macroscelididae; genus Elephantulus; species Elephantulus edwardii. The sequence continues at coordinate 12,162,693 of NW_006399860.1, read as the reverse complement.
TAAACTCTGCTCTGTCCTGTGCCAAACTCATTGTTTCCAACACACTCATCCCGATTGCCCCAGTCACCGAATCAATCCACCTCCCAGAGGGCCTTCCCCTCCTGCACCTGCCCTCCACCCTCCCAAGGATGCTGTCTTTCTCCAAGGACCGGTCCCTCCTTACAACATGACCAAAATATGTCAGACGAAGCCTCAGAATCCTTGCTTCCAAGGAGCAGCCCGGTTTGACCCTCTCAGGATGAATCTGTTTGTTTTCTTAGCAGTCTATGGCACTCTCAGCACTCTTCTCCAACACCAAAGCTCAAAAGCATCAATTCTCCTTCTATTCTCCCTGGTCATTGTCCAGCTCTCTGACGAATAACAGGTGATTGCAAAGACCATGGCCTGTACCAGACACACCTTAGTCTCCAGAGACACACCATTGCTCGTCAGTACTGATACGTGGCTAGGCTATTTTCTGCCTCATAATAAAAATCTGATTATATTATTATGGAATTGTTGCACAGTTTAGAGGGAGTTGTGCTGCTAACCCTAAAGTGGATGTTATCTGGACGTTTAAATCTAACACTTGATCTTCTCCAGGGAAAAAAGATAGGCAATTTCCTCCAGTTTTATTTATAGTTTCAGAAAATCCACTGGAGGATCAGTTGTAAATTGGTTCTGACTCAACAAGGATGAGTTAATTTAGAGTTAATATGGAAAATGTTCTCTGGCTTTCATTATTTATATTGATTTCCCTATGGGATATAAATTAAACATCTATATCCTGAGGATGGCATAGATTACAATATTTGTTTGGAATTGTTGCATCAATTACGACTTCTCATTACCCTAAAGGATAAAGTAAAACTATACTATATGTAAAAAAGGTCAAGGGTCACATGAAGAACGCCATATCTGACCTTTCCCGACTTCAGAGGAGGGAATTGTACTGATCAAAAGCATCAATAACATAAAGCCAATTTCCATTAGGTCTGAAATGTCCCTCATGTTTTCATACCTCTTTCTATTCATCCTAAAAACCAATTTTACTACTTTGTTGTTGAGTTGCGCATGACTCGTCGTGTTCATACTCGTAGTATGAACAAAAGACCTGAAACCTTTCTATAACTATCGTCATTTATATGTGATAGCTTATAGACCACACAGAACCATATATGGTGAGTAAAAGGATCATGATTCAAATTAGTAACAGAAAGAGTCAAGACAGCTCCTGAAATGTGCACACAGATACCTCAGATACCTCAGCCTGGAGCCTTATAGTTCTAAGTGTTCCTAAGTCTCAGCCCTGCCAATATTGGCTCTCCATCCAATTGTCCAACAAAATTCTCAGTTTTGTCAATATTAGGCCTCCAAATAATTGTCCAAGAAATTTCAGTCTTGCTGCTATTGACTGCACCCTCCTCCAAGACCCATTTCACATCTGTTCTCTAGTTCAGCCATTCCTCCCACTTCTGCTGATCCAAAGTTTGTGCTACATTTCACACAGTTGGAGGTCTTCCTTCTCTGGCTGGGGGCCGGGGAAAGAATTCTCTTTCTCCTGATGGGAGACGATTCTCTATTCTAGAGCCATTCAGTTTATTGCCAAGACTAGCCAATCCTTCTGTAGACTGTTGAGACTGACCCATCCCTTTGTGGAATGGTAGATAGTGAACCCCTTTGTGGTTAAGGCAACAAGTCTCACTTTCTTAACCACAACCCCTCTATACTGTCAATCATCTATGCTATAAAAGCCATATTGAGAGACAAACTCAATACTATAGGATTTCCAAAGCTAAAAATCTTCACACAAGCAGATGGCCACATTAAAAAAAAAAATAGATTCAACCTTTTGGATAGCAGCCAAACTCTTTAATTATCATGCTACCAGAACTATGGAAGGTATTTGACTGTGTGGGTCATGACGCATTATTGACAACATTGAAAGAATAGGAATTCTACAATACTTAATTGTGCTTATGCAGAACCTGTACATAGACTAAGAGGCAGACATTTAAACAGAACAAAGGGAGACATCTTGGTATAAGATAAGATGTGTATCAGAGTTGCATTCTTTAACCATATCTATGTAAAATATATAAGTAAATATCCCAAGAAGCTGTATTATGTGGTATCAGAATGGGGAAAAGACTCAAAAACTTGCAATATGCAGACGACACAACCCTACTTGCAAAAACCAAAGAGGACTTGAAACACTTATTAATGAACCTCGAAGTCTTCAGTATAGACTATGTGTCAACATAAAGAAAATAAAAGTTCTCACAACTGAGCCAATAAACAACATCATGATGAATAAGCATTGAAGCTGTCAAGGATTGATTTTACTTGGATCCACAATCAACATCAGGATGCAGCAGTTGAGGAATAAAAGAATGTGTTGTAATTTGGAAAATCTGTTGCCAGAGGCCTCTTAAAATGCTAATGAACAAAAATATAACTTTCAAAACTAAGGTGAGCTTGACAAAGCCATGGTATTTTCAATTTGCTTTAAATCTATGTGGAAGTTGGAAAATGATATTCATTTGACTGAGTGATTGATTGATTAATCTAATTGTGATGTCTGAGTGAAATATTGAATATACTATGCACTGCAAAAAGTACAACAAATCTGTCTTGAAAGAAATTTAGCCAGAATGCTCTTTATAGGTAAGAATAGTGGGACTTTATCTCAAATACTTTGGACATATTACCAGTAGGGACCAGTCCCTGGATAAAGATATCATGTTCAGAAAAGTAGAGTCAGTGAAGAAAAGGAATACACTTAAAAAGATGAATTCACTCAAGTGGCTTCAACAATGAGTTCAGAAAGCAACTAGTGTGGGCATAATGTAGGATTGGGTAATGTTTCATTTTGGTGATTATGGGATCATTATGAGTCTGAAGTGACTTGATGGCAACTAATAATAATATATTTTTGAATACAGCATATCATTATTTGCTATACAATAGAACATACAGATAAAATAATTTACTACTAGAAATGATAGTTTATTTTATTAGATGACATTGTTGAATTAATTTATGGGAAATAATGACTCATCAGGTCACTTTACCCAGAAACATTTTTCACAAAAAAAAAAAATGCTATTTTAGAAAGTTTAATAGGAAATGTCACAGTACAAAGCTAGGTATTTTTCAAATGCTGTGTAGAGATTTATTTGTTTCTTTTACTAGAGTAAAATTTGATTATTCCTTTTAGGCATGTCAAGTTAAAATTAATCTCTAAATTGTAACCTATTATAAGACTTGTACCAAACTATCTTGAAAGAAATGCATACAGAATGCTCCTGAGAAGCAAGGTTGGTGAAACTTTGTCTCTTTACTTTGGTCATATTCTCTGGAGGAACTAGACCTTAGAGACAGACTCCATGCCAGGAAAGCTGGATTGAGAGTCAGCAAATGAGAAGAGTCTCAGCAATATTGATTGTCTCAGTGATTACAATAGGTTTGTGTATGTCAGAGATAGAAAGGGTGATGGAGGATTGGGCAAGGTTCAGATCTGCTATTCATAGGGTAACTACAATTCATTGTTGACTTGATAGAACCTGACAACAACAAATAATCTATTTTTTTTTAAGTGTAAGACATCAGCAGAGAGTTGGCAGACATACATGCTGGGTTTAGAAGAGGCTGTGGTACTAGAGATATTATAGCTAATGTTAGATGGATCTTGGTTGAAAGCAGAGAGTACCGGAGAAATGTCTGTGTTTCATTGACTATGCAAAGGCATCAATGGGAATCCCAGAACATTTGATTGTGCTTATGTAAAACCTATAGTTGCTGACTTTGAGAAGAATGGGAATAACAGAACATTTGATTGTGCTTGTACTAAACCTAGACTTGAACCAGGAGGCAGTCGTCATAACAGAGCAAGAAGACACTGCATAGTTCAAAATCAGGAAGGGTATACACCAGGGATGTATTCTGTCTCCATACTTTCTCAATCTATATGCAGATCATCGGGGAGGTTGGGCTGTATGAGGAGAAATATGGCATCAGGATTGGAAGAAGATTCGTCAACAACCTGTGTTATGTAGATCACACAACTCTGTTCGCTGAAACTGAGGAGGACCTGAAGCACTTGCTGCAGAAGGTCAAGGACTGTAACCTTCAATGTAGACTGAAGCTCAACATTTAGAAAACAAAGATTCTCACCACTGAGTCAATTGGTAGCATCATTATGGATGGTGAATGAGATTGTTAACAGTTTTACTTTGCTTGGCTCCATAATTAACACTTTTGGTACCAGCAGCCAGGAAATCAAGAGATGAATTGCATTGGGAAAGTAGATTCTCAGGGACCTCTCCTCTAGAGTACTGAAGAACAAAGATGTCAGGATGGAAACTAACACACACCTGATTCAGGCCATAGTCTTAGCAATTGCTTGTTGTGTGTCAGAGAGCTGGATAGTGACTAGGGAAGATAGAAAAAGAATTGATGCCTATGAGCTGTGGTGCTGGAGAAGAATGCTGAATATACCATAGACTGCTAGAAATAATGGGTTCATTCTGAAGAAGGTGAAATCAGGCTGTTACTTGGAGGCAAGGATTCTGAATATTCGTCTGACACACTTTGGACATGTTACAAGGAGGTATGAGCCCTTGGAGAGGGACATCATGCTTGGGAGGGTGGGGGGACAGCGCAGGAGAGGAAGACCCTAGATGAGATGGATTGATTCAGTCACTGGGGCAATGAGGATAGGTGTGTCAGAGAAAATGAGGATGGCAGAGGATAGAGCAGGGTTAAGGGCTGTTGTACATAGGGTCATTATGAGTCTCAAGCGACTCAACAGCACATAGCCACAAGAGTAAGTGTAAGACAAAAATATACCTGGTTTTAAGCTACTAACTAAGCCATCATCTTTTTATGGTGGTAAGAAAAATAGAAAATGGAAACACACATATAATTGTGCTTTGACATCTTCTTGGAGAGCTTGAAATAAATCAACTATGAATGTTTAAAGTTTAGACATCAGATAAAAAGCAAATGCAAATAATAACTTAAGAAGAGTGCATTAAATTTGTTTATTGTTTTGCCACTTTTAAAATAACTGAGTTTCCTGATTTGGATAAAACTGTCGATAGAAGATTATCTCATCTTCAACTTCAAATGGCAACTAAATAAGACTGAAATATAATATTGTTTATACAATCTATTGTTGAGAAAAGAGGCTTTAGAGAGATATACATTGATAAAATATTGAGAAATCATCCTGAATAATGAATGTTTCCAGTTAGAGGCAGAATAGCCTAAGTCCTTGTCATGGGATATACTGCAGAGTTTTTGCTATATTTTTTAGACTTAGAAGCTTAAATTACTTTTGTGAAGACTTTCATTGTCCAGAAACATGACAGGGCAAAGGGGATATGAGACAGTGTCTGTCATCTATTTAGTATACATGCTTGCAGTGTGTTCAGCATATCATTAAGCCTGTGTTACAGTGCAGCTATTGTTCAAGTTCATGCTTTGACCTTACTTGAGAATTTATTAAACACTGAAAACACTCTATTCTTCACAACTATCTTTGTTATTAGCCACATACAAGAAAAATTAGTCTATTTCTCTCTCAGGTTTTCTAAGAGTCTTAAGGATCCAACCTTCTCTAAAATCTACAGAGGAAAAAATCATGAAACATATTCTCTTCATTTCACTTTGTTTGAATTTGACATATGTTAGTCTGTTCTTGGCTCTTAGACTGCATGCATCCTATCCAATTCTGTGGCGTGTACTTGTTACTTTGGTAGATAGAATGGAATGAACACGTAATTAATGACTCATAATTATCTAAGAAATTAGTATTTAAGTTGATGAATATTAAAAGGATTAGTCTTCTCTCAATGAAAAACAGAAACTCCAGAAAAGGTAGATTAGTTGTTCACTCTCAGGCCTTTTGTGAATCCTCTTAGTTCAGTTTCTCATAAAACAGAATGTTAATTAGGCAAAGTTTTATTTTGACATTTCTGTAAATTCTTTTGGCATAAACATGAATCTAAACATGGTATGGCACCTATATATCCTAAGAAACAAAAGGAAATTAGGAGGTTTGTTCAATAAGCATATTTACTTAGACATATGCCACATTTAAATAACTTATTAATTTATTAATAATGGAGTTCTGCTGGGTGGTTGTTGTGTGCCATCAAGTCAGAACTCTTTCAAAGCTGACCCTCCAGTGGTTTCTAAGCAGCAGTAAATCGCACATGAGGAGATTACCCATCCTTCTCTGACAGAGCAGCTGTCTGGTGATAAGGGACTTGAAGTGCCAACACAAAAGTACACTGTTGGAATCCACTAATTATTTTGCAGGAGAAAGAAGTGCTGTCTCCTCAGATGCTATTTATTTCTTCTAAAAACCCTCTAGAGGGTCAGCTATGGGTTTGTTCCCACTCAGTGGTATACGATAACAACAGTAACTTATTTACTGATTCTTTTCCCTGAACACTTATAATTCTAGAACATTCTCCCATTTCCAACTATTTTGCAACATAGTAAGGATTGAACATACAAGCAACTGAATTATGACAAGCTGACTTAGAAATAGTCATGATAGGATGATTGGATGGTACCAGCATGGTGTTGTTATGTGCCACTGAGTCACTTGCAATTTATAGCAATCCTATGAACAATAGCTTGGAATGCTGCCATATTCTGAGCCAATCTCACTATCTCTAACACACCTACCCTCATTACTTAGTTACTGTGTTAATCTTTTTCATCCAAGGCTGTGCAATCCCTTCACCCTTCCAAGCATGATCAACATATCCAAAGTATGTGAGAAGGAGTTTCAAAACCCTTGCTTCCAAGAAGCAACTCGTTTTCACCCTTTCCAGGACAAACTCATTGTTCTCTTGGAAATCCATGGTATGTTCAATACTTTTCTCCAGCACCACAACTCAAAGGCTTTGATTCTCCTTCTGTAATCCTTTGGAGAGCTCTCTGATGCATTGTAAATAATTGTGAAGACCATGGCCTGGATCAGGTGCACCTTAGTCTCCAGACTGACTATCCTTGCTCTTCAGCACTCTGGAGAGGTCCCTAACAGCGGTATTTTCCAGTGCCACTTGTCTTTTGATTTCCTGACTGTTGGTAACATGAGTGTTGATTGTAGAGCCAAGCAAGCGGAAATTGTTAAAAATCTCAATCTATTCTCCATCTATCATGGCACTGCCTATTGGCTCTTGGAGGGTGTAGAACCTGAGTAAAGATATGACAGATGAACAGATAGGAAACCAAGTGAGAAAAACAAACTATAGGAACAAGATTTTTGGCAAAGTGGAAACACAATAGAAGGTATTTTGACATTGTTACTGCTTTAGGTAAGGATGATTCTTACTTAAGAATCCTCTACCTAAGAGTGGTGGCAAGAGGTGAAAATGATGTGTTAGGCACAACAGAATTTACGCAGGACTCTTAAAACCTTCCTTCTTTTCCTTTTTGCCCCAAATAAATAACTTCACATTAACTATTAATATTTCTAAATATCTTCCTCCTTTCTAGCAGTGGCATCAACTTCCTAAATAGCATGCCTCTGGAAACTCTATGAACTTTGATAAATATTGATGGTTGCAGAGGTGCTTCAGGCCTTTGTTCATGAGATCACTATGAGCCATGCTGGACTCAAAAGCAATCAATAACAACAATATCTTACTTATTGATTTCAAGACGAACACAAACTTAATTCAGAGTTATTATTTATTAGCCCTTGGGTAAATAATTTTAATCTTTACCTTCCTGGTCTTAACCATAGATTATGACTTCTGATTCACTTCATCCCATAAGGTGCAATATTGAAAATACCTGTTATTTACTTTCAGTGTGCCTTTTTTGACTCAGAGTGACCGTTGGTACTAAGCAGAATTGCTTCATAGAGTTATAGTATTTCTAGAAGCAAACTGTTATGTCTCTCTCCCGAGGAGAAACTTGTAGATTTGAGCCAATGACTGTTATGTTAGCAGTGAAACACTTACCTCTTATGTATCTGAGCTCTTTAATGTTAATACTACTCATTCATACATTTGACTCATCTGAAATTCAGCTTACATACTCTCTATAAAGAGAGGTTAGAAAGCAGAAAAAAATCTGAAGGACTGAGTGTACCCTATTTAATTAAGTTTAATGAAGAACCCAAGTGAAATTTTAATTTTAGAAATTTCATCGTAACATTAATATTTAAGATGACTTGTAGAGCATGGAGTTTACCTTTCAGTATGACTTTTTCTGGATAATTTTCAGCAGAATCTTGCATGTGATATTAATGATATTGTTTGATAATTTCAGCACTCTATTGAGTTATCTTTCTTTGGAATGAGAATATAGATTTCTTCTAATCAGTTGGTCAGGTGGTTGTCCTCCAGATTTCTTGGCACAATTTAGTAAGCACATCCAAGGCAGCATTTGTTTGTTGATACATGTCTATTGGTATGACATCAATTCCTGGAGCCTTGGGGTTTTTTTGCCAATTCTTTCAGAGCAGCTTGAACTTTTTCCTTTATCACCCCAAGCTCTTGCTCAAATATTGTTTCAGCTCAATGGCGCATAACAACAACACAACATGGCTTTTCTAGAATGGATAACTTACTATATGGCTAGGCCGGACTTTGTGAATGGGACATTTTGGCCCATCCAAAAAGGGATTGGCTATCTACCAACCCTCAAGGGGGCTGGATAATCTCAAAAAACTACTAGAGTATTGGCTAGTCTCACCAATAAATTGAATAACTTTAGCTAGAGGAATCACAATCCTTTCCAACCAGAGAAAAGAGATCTTCCCCACTCTGGTGAGGAGGAAGCAGGAAAATGTAGGACACACTCGGTCGGCAGCAGGTGCCATGACTGAACTGAAGAATTGATGTGAGATGGGACTTTGGGGGGAGGGGAAACCAGTATTGGCAGAATTGAGAAATTTTTTCTTAACTTGGGGGAAAGCCGATACTGAGAACTTTGCAGGACAATTTGGGAGAGCAAATACTTGCATGACCAAGAACTTTATTGGACAATTGTGGAGTAGGGGGAGCAAATATTGGCAGGACTGAGAACTTGAAAATACCATGAGGCTTGAAGCTGGGGTGCCTGTGTGTATATTGGGGAAACTGTCCTAATTGTATTCTGTTATTAATCTGGATTATAACTTTTTAACTCTCCCAGTATGCTTCTGTATGATCTGTGAGCAACCACATCAAATTTTGGACCCAGTAAAGCAATAATATTGCTACTGAGATGAGTAGAAAGAGGCCTGTGAGTGGTAAGACATGTCTGACCTTATTAGAATTGGTTTTGAGTTATTGATATTGTGGATGGGGAGAGATCTCCACTGTGAAGCGGGTAAAAGTCAGATATGGCACTCCCTACATGGCCCTTGCTACTTTTACATAGAGTCAGAGTGGATTGCATCATAATAGTAGAAAGCAGAGTCAGTAAGAAGCCATAGAAGAAAGGGAATGAAAAAAAAATTTAACAATATCAATAGGGGAAGGGAAAAGAGATAGACCATAAAACAGAACTAATACGTATTAGACTTGGGCATTTTTATAGCTTGAATGTCTGAATGGATGCTGAGATAATTACCGAGGCTAGAAATTGAAAGTGGAAAAGATGATTTTGGGAGAAAGATTATTGCTCGTTGTTTGTCAATAAATTTAAACTGAGGTGCTTGGAGATAATCTGAATGGAACTGAATATACAGATATATAGTTGTGGAATTCATGATGTTAGCTCTGACTTAAAACTTTAATGATCATCACTGAAGAGATAGAATAAAAAATCTTGCCACAAATAATTCTTAGAGAGGTAATAATTATTAATATGTAACAATTACTCTTGAACAACTCGACGGCACATAACAACAACAACAACAATTACTGTGGGTTAGGAATTGCTTTCAGTTTCTCCACAACCTCACCAGCATTTGTTGTTTGCTGTTCTGTTAAATTTTGCTATTCTTACTGGGGTGAGATGACATCTCATTCACTGTTAATGGGAGTGTAAAATGGTGCAACCACTACGCAAGGCAGTATGTCACTTTCTCAAAAAATTGCAAGTAGAAATACTATTTGACTCAGCAGTTCCACTACTGGGAATATACCCCAAAGAAACCATAACTTCTACCCAAGTGGATATATACACACCCATGTTTACTTTGGATTTTTTTTTCACAATCGCAAAGAGTTAGAAACAACCTAAGTGCCCATCAACAAACAAATGGATAGAGAAGCTGTGGTATATTCACACAATGGAATACTATGCTACAATTAAAAACAAAGAAGTAATGAAATATTATTCAAAATGGATGACCCTGGAAGACATTATGATGAGTGAAATACCTCAGTCACAAAAGGACAAATACTGCATAGTGCCACTGTTGTAAAATGGGGCTGACATTGAGATTGGAGGGAGACTGAAAAACAGGATAAATTATGTATACTGCATTGAAACAGACGATGGAGAGAACTGTTTAAAAGGGATATATGATTAGGTATTATTCTCATGACAGGAGTCCAGAACGAAGGCTACATAGTGGAGTTGACTTGGGGAAAGGGATTGTAGAACAATGAAAGAATTTTTCTTTTACTTTTCAAAGAGCAGAGCAAACCGGGGGTGGGAGGATTAGACAGGGGGAAAAGTGTAACAGTGAATGAATGGAAATCCAAAGTCTCTGTAAACTTTCATCAAAATTAATTAATAAAAAAAGAAATTGCTTTCACTGTTTTATGCATGTTAACTCATAAAATTATCACACCTATATGAAGCAAGAAATATTTTATTATCCTGTTATTTATGGGAGGAAATAGACTCAGAGAGAGTATTAAACTTGTCTAAGTTACAGCGAGATGTAGAAGAGATGATATGAAAACCTAATGAGTGGAATCCAGGTTTATTCCCTTGACCAAAGTATTTTACTGTCATGAGAAACAGCTTAAAATACAAATAGTATTTAAATATAAAAACCTTGAAGAAACAGCATTTATGAGCGACTAAGAAAGAAAAAAAATTTAAGGAATTGGAGAAGCAGGAACAAAAGATAACAAGAAGAAAAATTTTCACAGGAACAATTAAAAGAAAGAGATACAAGAAAAAGGGAGTGGTCAACTGTATAAAATACATCAGGGGAGAGAAAATAAATTGAAGATATGATAGCATTTTATAATGACTCCAATATGGAGATCTACCTCATCAAGAGTTAAAAGCAAAAACCAAAACCAAAGAGTTTTTGTTACTCTATCGAGTCAGAATGTCAATGGAGCCCACTGGTGGATTCAAATTGCCAGAGAGGTGTGGTATTTGGGTTAGCAGCAGATTCCTTTCAGATCATGGCATCTTACATGGCAGTTCTTCTTTTAGATTTGATTACTCGGAATCCAAATCAACTGTATGGCACATGATAACAGCAAATATTGACTATTACGGATTTTGTCTCATATATCTCACAAATATTTGTTATGATAAAAATAAATTATAAATTCAGAGATAATCATAAATGATCTGATTCATCACATTGAAGACCCTTCTCTTTTTCTTATTTTATATATTATAAAAGATAATTTCTTTCTCGACGGTCTGGGTTCTCCTGATCACATACTCACAGTATTTGAAAAGTTTCACCATTCTTGCTTCTAAAGCACTTTGACTTCACTCCTAAGAAAAATTTGATTGTTCTTTTTTTGGCAGTCCATGACACATCTTAATATTCTTTTCAATAACAATTCCTAATTATTTCTTTTTTTCAATCTTTATTACTCATTGTCCAACTTTCAAACACATGTGAAACAATTGAAAATATCATGACCTGGCCACATCTTAGTCTTTTAAGCCAGATCCTTGCTATTTTAGCACTTTGAAGAGATCTTTAGGAGTATTGCCCAATGCAGTGAACCATTTAATTTTCTCATTATTTCTCATTATTCTATGAGTATTGATTGTGGATCCAAATGAAATTGTGTCCATTTTTGAAGATATTTGTTTTCTTTACATTCAGATATAATACATATTGAAGACTATACAGTCTTAGATGTTCAGAAAGTCAAGTCTTCACTTACATAAGCAAGGTTGTGTTATTTGCCTAATACAGATTGTTGATGAGTCGTCTCTAATCCTAATACCACTTTCTTCTTCATATAGCTCATTTTTTCAAACGTTCTCAGCATAAATATTGAATAAATCATTAAGGTAGACATCACTGGGCCAATTGACAGCAGCATGATAGACGGTGAAGAGATTGACATTGTAAAAATCTTCAGCTTCCTTGGCTCCCAATCGATTCTCTGAATCAATCCGCTTCATAGAGGGCTGCCAATTGGTCCAGTGGTGAGAATCTTTGTCTTCTTGATATTGAGCCTCAATCTATATTGGAGGCTGAAGTCCTTGATCCTCTGCAGCAAGCACTTCAGGTCCTCCTTAGTTTCAGCAAGCAGGGTTGAGTCATCTGCATAATGCAGATTGTTGATAGATCTTCCACAAATCTTGACCCCACATTTCTCCTCATTGAGCCCAGTCTCTGGGATAATCTGTTCTGCATAAAGGTTGAAAATGTATGGAGACAGGATATATCCCTGGCATATGCCCTTCCCAATTTTGAACCATGCAATGTTTCCTTGCTCTCTTCTGATGACTGCATCTTGGTCCAAGTATATCAAGGGTATCATCCAGGAAGAGTGCAAATGGTCATTGCAAAGACATAAGAGGAAAAGAAGACGAAAATGGATGTCAGAAGAGACTCTGAAAATTGCACTGGCATGCAGAGAAGTCAAAGCAGAAGGAATAATTCAAGATACTAAAGGGTTCAATAGAAGATTTCAAAAGGCAGCTCAGGATGACAAAGTAAAATATTACAATGAAATGTGCAAGGAGTTGAAGTAAAAAAAATCAAAAGGGTTGAACTTGCTCAGTATTTCTTAAGCTCAAGGAAATGAAGAACAAATTCAAACCTCGAGTTACTATAATCAAGGATGCTTTAGGCAAAATATTAAATAATCCAGGAAGTATTAAAAGAAGATGAAAAGAATATACTGAGTCACTGTATTGAAAGGAATTGGCAGACACAGAAGAATTTCATGAAACAACTTATGAGCAAGACCCTATGGTGATGAAGGAAGAAGTTCAGGCTGCTCCGAAGGAAATAGCAAAAAATAAGGCCCCAGGAATAGATAGATGATATACCAATTGAAATATTTCAGCTAGCAGATGCTGCCCTGGACGTGCTCACCAAGTTGTGTCAAGAAATCTGGAGAATAGCCACTTGGCCAACTGCCTGGAAGAGATATATATTTGTTTCCATTCCAAAGAAAGGTTACCCAACAGGTTGTGCAAACTATAGAACAATATCATTGATTTCATATGCAAGCAAGATTCTACTGAAGATTATCCGAAAACGACTGGAACAGCACATCAGCAGAGAACTGCCAGAAGTCCAGG
>NW_006399860.1:12145945-12148901 GCF_000299155.1 Elephantulus edwardii | reverse complement strand
TGTCTCCAAGGAGGAGCCTAGTTTAACCCTCTCTAGGATGAATCTGTTTGTTTTCTTGGCAATCCATGGTACATTCAATACTCTTCTCCAGCACCACAGCTCAAAGGCATCAATTCTCCTTCTGTCCTCCCTAGTCATTGTCCAGTTAGATTAGTATACCTTAATTAAATAAGGTAACAACAAAATAATTGCATTTTTTTGAAGCAAGAATGATATTGGGCAAACAGGGGAGTTAGCATTAAATTGTATTTACCTGAAGATATGTAATTAATTGTTCTTTCATCATTTTGTGAAAGTCAAATTTGTGGCAGTATTAATTACCATCATTGAGTTGATTCCAACTCATAGTGACTTTACAGGACAGAGGAGAAGTGGTTTCCAAGACTCTTAAATCCAACAGCCTTTTCTTCCCTTCATGAAGATTCTAATGGGTTCAATCCCACCAAACAATGTAACCACTGAACCACTCTGACTTTTTAATCTTAAATTAATCTACTGAAATTTATGCATGAGACTAGGCCAGATAGTGTATTAAAGGAGAGCTGGATAGTGGCCTTCTCAGAACAGGATGGCGAGCAAATAAAATCTGACAGGCCCGAGAAAGTTGGAAAACACATGAATATGAATTACAGGATCTAAGACACAGTTATATAAAAAGAGGCTAGATCAGTAGCTAAAACACAGAGGTAGATAAGGGAACTGGCTGATGTCACCAGTTTTCAGACAAATGTCAATGCAATTCTGATGCATAAACTGTGGGTGGTTGAGAACTTTGATAGTTATAGCTCAGTTTCTGAGTAAATGCTCATATTTGGAGATTTTAAGGGATAGGTTTTCTTCTAAAAATATTCACTGAAGTAGTATCTTAAGAAGTTCAAAACGAAGGAATCATGTCATGAAAAGACTTGTGAGAGGACCTTTCTTCCCTTGACATTGTCTCTCTTTACATTATGTTGCTTATTCGCTTACTATCAGACACAGAACAAAATGACGAGGTAATGTGAAATAGGAACACTTTAAGATGTAAAGTGCTACTTTTCTGAAGAAAATTCTGGAGAATCTTCTACTTCTTTTGAGAAGGTTCTAAAAAAAAAATCCCTCTCTCATATGGTTTTTGACAAATGCTTACTATAGTGATTTTCAATTTGTAGAAATAATTAGACATCTATTCTAGCCCTTTCTGTGTTGGTATGGGAATTATCTGGATCCTCTTGGTCTGGCTGGACACCTCTTGCTGGGGACCAATAAGAATTTGAAGCATGGGCCTACCTGCGGCCTTTTAAAATTTGCATGGTTGTTACTGCTTTTGAAATGAGTATTCCTAGATGGTACAGTGCTATTCTGTCATTTCTCTGTATTGAGGTAACTATGGATTGCTGTGATTCTAAACGTTGTGCCATTGGTCTATAGTGTGCCATTGGTCTATAAGTGTCATAAAGGTTACACATGGTTGACAGTATCTGGTTAGCTAACCAATTAAAACAGGTTTAGAATCAAGAATGGCATCGACTTCCTAAAAATGCCTATGGAAACTCTATGAATTTAGAGAAAGGATAATAGGTATAGTACAAGGTTAAAGTCCTTTGTTTATGGGGTCAGTACTGGATGTCACTTAATGACAACAAGAACAATATATATTGCCAAGCCCTCATCTTCTATTTTGGACTTTCATTGCCTTGACTCTATATGATGATGTTCTGTCTTGGTTGAAGATCTGTGCAGATTGTTTCTCATTTAAGCCTATTGTTTAGAATCAATAGACCTCTAGGAGGACACTTACATTTACAGCCAAGACCTTGTCTCCATTTTGGAAATTGGATGGAGTGGCTGGACTCTGTAAGATGGGCTCTCTTGTTTTGGTTGAAGGTCATTGTGGGACATTTTTGGGGTTTTTTGTTATTATTATTATTATTATTAATTCTTGTTAAAGCCTCTTGTTTATTGTGTTGTTAAGTGCCGTTGAGTCACACTCATAGTGACCCTATGAAGGAGCATCCTTGAAGCTTGGGTGCCTTTCATCCTCTCTCCAGGTTCATAGTGTTTCCAGAGGCAAGCTATTATGAAAGTGGATGCCACTCCTCCTTTCAAGCCTCTTGTTTAGAGTTAAAAAAAAAAAAACCAAAACAAAAACACCAAAACAAATCTTCTGGAGGGCCCTTATATTTAATAAGTCAGGTCCAGGGGATTATCTTTTAATCCTTTGTTACAATATTTTGGAGGAAAATTCTTCTAAGTCATATAGAACTCTTCTGGCAATTTGCTGCAATGAGGTAATCTGGGTTTGCTGTTACGCTGAAACTTTTTTTTTCTAAGACTTTGTGTTCTTTCTTTATTTGATCTGAATAAAACCACTCTGATCCCAGACCTTCTTCACAATCTCTGCTGGACGTGACCAAGCATATTGTTGCAGACACTGCATCAATTCATCTAGTCAAGGGGCTTCCTCACGATCATTGACCCTCTAATTTTCCATGTGTGATATCCTTCTCCAGACACCGGCCCCCTCTGAGAGCGTGCCCACATCATGGGAGATAAGTCTCGCCATCTTGCACATCTGGCTGTGCCTCTCTCTAGACCTCTTTGTTCTTTAGGCAGTCCATGGTATGTATCGTCAATATTCTTCATCAACTCAAAGACATCAATTCTTCTTCAGTCTTTATTATTCATTGAGCAACTTTCACATGGACATGAAGCAATGAGTGCACGGCTTGCATCAGGGACACTTTAGTCTTTCAACTGATATCTCTGGTCATTAGCACTTTCAAGAGGTCCTTGGCAGCATATGTGCTCAATGCAATATGTGCTGCATACGTGAGTGTTGACTATGGATCTAAGTAGAATCAAATCACTAACAAGTTCAATATTTTTTCTACTTTGTACGATATTGTTTTTTAATTCATTGGTGAGGATTTTTGTTTTCTTTTTTAAATTTTTTTTATTATTATTAAATTTTATT
>NW_006399860.1:12141287-12145845 GCF_000299155.1 Elephantulus edwardii | reverse complement strand
CTCTGAAGATTGCACTGGAGCGTAGAGAAGCCAAAGCACAAGGAAGAATTCAAGATACTAAAGAGCTGAATATAATATTGAAGTAATATTGCAAATATTTCTCATTTCTGCTATTCTACTCACATTTTACATTAGAGAAGAATTTTTCAGAAAAGACTTATGGTAGTAGCGATAGTGGGATTTCTGAGAAAATATAGCCCAACATGGTACCTGGCTTTAAGTAGACGTTATCAGAAACTGTTATTTTTGTTGTTATTGTTGTGCACTGTCGAGTAGGAACTGACTCGTAGCAGACCTTCCAGCAGGATTTAAGAGGCAGTTAATCGCATGCAAAGAGATTACCCATCCTTCTGTGGAGCAGCTGGTGACCTTGAACCACATGCCTTCAGAATTGCAGCTCAGCTTCTTGCTACTAGGCCACCAGAAAGAACTCCCTAGGTATTTCAAGATGTAAATATCAGCAAATTGTGGATAACACTGGAGGAGGGAAAGGAATTTCAGAATGCTTAGATTTGATCGTGCAGAATCTATATATAAACAGACCAAGAGTTAATTGTTCAAACAGAACAGAAGAGTGGTATAAAATCAGGAAAAGTGAACATAAGGGATGTATCCTTTTCTCCATCAAATTTATTTAGTCTCTATGATAGTAAACTAATTTGACAAGCTACACTATGTAAAAAAGAACTTGGCACTGGTATTGAAAGAACACTTATTAACAACCTGTGGTATGCAGATGACATAGTTTGGGCTGTTAAAAGCAAAGAGGGTATGATGTACTTACTAATGAACATCAAAGACTATAGCCTTCAATAGTTACTACACATCATTATCTTAAAAATCCACATAACTAGACTAAAAACATTGAACACCCTATGGATGGCCAGGAAAATGAACAGATACATCTTGGAGAGGGTGCAGTCAGAGTGCTCTTCAGAGGCAAGAACAATAAGGCTTCACCTCACGTACTATGGACATGTTGCTATGTGAGGTTATTCCTTGGAGAAAGATATGATGCTAGGAGGGTGGAGGGTCAGCAAAGGAGAGGAAGACTTTCAACCAGGTGGATCGATATGGTGACTGCTGCAAAGGCTCTTGTGTGTCAGGAATTGTGAGGATGGTGCAGGATAGAATAGGGTTCAGATCTTTTGTTCCTAGGGTTACTACAAGTCATGCTTGACCCAATGACACCTAGGAACAATAGGACAATAAACAACATAGTGATAAATGGAAACAAGATAGAAATTGTCAAGAATTTCATTTTACTTGGATCCACAATAGAAAGGTCAAGAATTCAAATAACATTTGAATTGGATAAATGGGCTTGGGGGAAAATCCTCTTTAAAGTTCTTTAAAGTATTAGAAATTAATGTGACTTTGAAAACTGTCCTGTTCCTGGTCAAAACTATGATAACATATGCATTTGAAAGTTAGACAATGAATAAAGAAAAAAAGAATTGAAGCCTTTTACTTATGGTATTGACAAAGAAAATCATATATTCCACAGACTGCCAGAAAAATGGCAGACCTTGTATTTGAGGAAAATGTAGCTAAAATACTCTTTAGATGTGATGATGGAAAAACTTTGTCTCATATACTTTAGACATGTTACTAATTGTTGGACAGTTTTCTATTTTGCATGGAAAGTGGGGCCAGTAAAAATGAGAAACTATCTATTGGCTACAACAATAGACTCACACATAAAGATTTTAAGGATACCACAGGACTAGATAGTACTCTATTAAATATCACCCAACAAAAGCAACTATACTTTATTATTGAAAACTTTCATGGTATACTACTTAGAAGATAATAAAGAATGGAAAATGATAATGCATATTATTAGTCAGATATAAATAATTCAACCATTGAAATCAGATTAAGTGTGGGGTTTTTTAGATAATTTTAAAGTTCTGACACTTATTGGAACAATGAGCATATAACAGTTTTTGAGTACATAGGTATTTTGTTTTTTATATTTTAACACATATACTAAAAAAAAACCCAACACATATACTGGATGCCTCCTACATTCAAAGGAATTTTAGAAGGGATTTAATATAAATTTTATATTATTTATAGCCTCAGAAATAATGTATGGGATAAACACATTTCATCCCTATTCTGGTAAAATATTATAAAAAACAAAACAGACAAAAACAAACAAAAATTATTGCCTTAGAAAGGTCTGAACTCAATCAGCATTTCTTAAATTGAAGGAATTGAAAAACAAATTCAAGCTATGAGTGGCAGTACTTAAAGATGCTTTGGACAGAGTGTTAAGTAATCCAAGAAGCATTAAAAGAAGATGGAAGGAGTATACAGAGTCACTGTACCAGAAGGAATTGGCTGACACAGAAGAATTTCATGACATAGCAGATGAGCAAGAGCCTATGGTAATGAAGGAGGAAGTTTAAGTTCCTCTGAAAGAATTGACAAAAAACCAAAGATTCAGGAGTGGACGGCATACCAATTGACTTACTTCAACAAACAGATGCTGCCCTGGATATGCTCACTAAATTGTGTCAAGAAATCTGGAGGACAGCCAACCGACTGGAAAAGATCGATATTTGTTCCCATTCCAAAAAAAGATGACCTTGAGAGTGCAGAACTTATTAAACAATATCATTAATATCACATGCAAGCAATATTCTGCTGAAAAGGATCCAAAAATGACTGGAGCAACTCATCAACAGAGAACTGTCAGATGTTAAAACTGGGTTTAAATGAGGCCACAGTACTAGGGATATTATAGCTAATGTTAGATGGATCTTGGCCGAAAGCAGAGAGTACCAGAGGAATGTCTATCTTTGTTTCATTGATTACGCAAAGGCATTTTACTGTGTAGATCATAACAAACTGTGGCTGACTCTGAGAAGAATGAGAATCCCAGAACATTTGATTATGCTTATATGAAACCTATACTTGAACCAAGAGGTAGTTGACAGAATAGAGCAAGAAGACACTGCATGGTTCAAATTCAGGAAGGGTGTCTGCCAGGGATGTATTCTCCCTCCATACCCTCGTAATCTATATGCAGAACAGATCATCCATCTGAGATGCTGGGCTGTATGAGGAGGAATGTGGCATCAGGATTGGTGGAAGAGTCATCAACAACCTTCGTTATGCAGATGACACAACCCTACTTTCTGAAACAGAGGAGGATCTGAAGCGCTTGCTGCAGAAGGTCAAAGACTGCAGCCTTCAATATGGATTGAAGCTCAATATCAAGAAGACAAAGATTCTCACCACTGGGCAAACTGGCAGCATCATTATCGATGTTGCAGAGATTGAGATAGTTAACAGTTTTAGCTTACTTTGCTCCACAGTCAACAATCTTGGTACCAGCAGCCAGAAAATCAAGAGATGAATTGCACTGGGAAAGTCAGCGGTTAGGGACCTATCCAGAGTACTGAAGAACAATGAACTCAGGTTGGAAACTAAGGTGCGCCTGATCTGGGCCATAGTCTTTGCAATTGTGAGCTATTGTTAGAGAGCTGGACAATGACTTCGTGAAAGATGCCTTTGTCCTGTGATGCTGTGAAGAGTGTTATTTATACCATAGACTGCCAGGAGAACAAATTCATCCTAGATAGGGTGAAACTGGGATGCTCCATGGAGGCAAGTATTCTGAAGCTTTGTCTGACATATTTTGGCCATGTTGCAAGGAAGGACCAGTCCTTGGAGAGGGACATCATGGTTGGGAGACTGGAAGGACAGTGCAGGAGAGGAAGACCATTGATGAGATGGATTGATTCAGTGATTGGGGTAGTGGGAATAGGCGTGTCAGAAACAGTGAGGTTGTCACAGGATAGAGCAGGGTTTAGGGCTCTTGTACATAGGGTCATTGTGAGTTGCAAGTGACTCAATGGCATATAAGAACAAGAAGTTGGCTATAACTCATAGTGGTCCAAGGACAAAGTAGAATTGCCTTATAGAATGTCTACGGCTATGAAGCTTTACAAAAACAGACTGCCACATTTTTCACTTGCTGAGTGACTGTTGTGTTCACACTATTGAACTTAGAAGCTGAGAGTTTTATCTACCACACCATCAAGTTTTCTTATTTAATCATTCAACTCAACTCATTGCTGTTGTATTGAACCTGACTCACAACTCAGTCAGTAGCTTTTTGGAGATTATAAATTACAGGGACTGAGATTACTCATATTTCTCTCAAAGAGTAGCTAGTGTGTTGGAACCACCAGAGAAGTATAGCCTAAGGATTAGCAGTGCAATATCTTAAGGACTATTACACCAGTGTTCTCTTATTAAAGCAATAAACTCTTCTGATTTCCCCAAAGGAACCCTTTTAGGCTGCTCATTGAAAGATTGGAGGTATAAATTCTTCAGTTGCTCACATTTTCTCTTCTTTAAACCAAGGTGTTAATATTGCCTATATACTTTCCTCAAATGTATGTTGTTGTTATGTTATGAGTCGCCTGTGACTCATAGCAACCCTCTGTAAAATAGCCCTAAATTCCACTCTGTCCTGTGCCAATCGCACTGTCTCTGACACTCCCATCCCAATTATCCCAGTCACTGAATCAATCCACCT
>NW_006399860.1:12138836-12141187 GCF_000299155.1 Elephantulus edwardii | reverse complement strand
ATGGTGGACAGTGTTTGGTGGAGCTCCCAGTTTTAAGACAGGTTGGGGAACAGGAGTAGCATCTACTTCCTAAATCACACGCCTCTGGAAACTCTATGAACTTGGAGAAAAAAGTTATAGAAAGGCCTCTAGTCTTATGTACATGGAGTCACTATGAGTCATTCCAGACTCGATGGTAATCAACAACAAAACCATGAGACTTATACCTAAATCAAGAAGTTGTTATCCACATAGAGCAAGGGAATATACTACAAATTAAAATAAAGGAATATGCACATTAAGGCTGTATCATTTCTTCAAGTGTATTCAGTCTATATGCTGAACAAATCATTCAAGAAATTAGACTATATGAAAAAACATGTGGCTTCAGAATAGGAGGAGACAGGAAGGAGCAGAATGCTCCTGATGGGCATTTTTGAAGGGTGAAAGTCAATGGGGAAGCTTGATTATGGAGGAAAGTGAAATAATGGCTCTCATAGAGTTTGAACCTTGCCTTGATTCTTAAATTTGAGTGGGCCCCTCAGGCCTGCAGCCCTGGGCTTGGTTTTAATTGGTTTTGGTCAACATTCTTCTAAGTGGCATAGGACTGGTCTATCCATTGCTGTACAGAGGTAGCTTATGGTTGCTGTGATGCTAACCAATGTAAAACTGTTGTGCCAAATGCAATAATGGTTACCCACGGTGGACAGTGTTTGGTGGAGGCTCCTGATTAAAACAAGCTTGAAATGAGGAGTGGCATCTACTTCCGAAATGGCTTGCCTCCAGAAACCATATGAGCTTGGAGAAACGATGAAAGTTATACAAGCGTTCAGGTCTTTCATTCATAGCATTGCTGTGAGTCCTCTACTACACGACTGTACTTAAAATAGCAACAACATTCTAGTTCTGAAGCAGCATAATTCTAACTTTGAGGGTATAATGCTCTATGCATTGAGTTTCTAACAAAAACATCTGTAATTCCAATCTATCATTCACTGTCCTAGAGAAAGAAAAGGCAGTATTCTCTGACAAATATTTATAGCCTCAAAAACTGAGCTGGGAAATTACTGTCAGTCAGAATCAATTAAAAGACAATGGAGTCATCTAGTTCTATAATTCATTATGGATATTATGTAATAAACTTTTACTAACTTCTATTATGAAACATTTATAATTTAATTGTCTAGGACTCCTTGGGACGTACAAGTTGTTAAGCACTTAACAACTAAATGAATGTTTAGTAATTCAAATTAATTCAGAAGTCCCTCAGAAGAAAGGTCTGGGAGAGACTTCTGAAAAATCAGCCACTTAAAACCACATGGAGTCTGGTTTTATGCTGAAATTCACAAAATCACCAATAGTCAACATTGAATCCTTGGCATTTGTTTTCTTTTGTCTTCTTTCCTCTCAACCTCACCAGTATTCTTTAATAAAAGAGAATTCCAAAATAAATTTTTAAGTATGTAGAATATAAATATCAAATTATAAGTTAAGTTTTCCTGTCATGTTAATGTCATATTATCAATAAGATGTATACACTGTAGGCCTGGTGGTATTTCATAGGCTATGTGAAATAAAAGGAGATGCAGTGGTTGCTATTCTTAATAAGTTTTCAATTTAGGAGGAGAGATAAATTTGGACTCAGCATGTTGTTGTTGTTGTCATTATGTGTCATAGAGTCGCTTGTGACTCAGAGCGACCCTATGTACAACACCTCTACACTCTGCTCTGTCCTGTGCCAATCTCATTGTCTCCGACACACTCATCCTGATTACCCCAGTCACCAAATCAATCCACCTCTCAGAGGGCCTTCCCTTCCTGCACCTGCCCTCCATCCTCCCAAGCATGATGTCCTTCTCCAAGGACTGGTCTCTCCTTATAACATGACCAAAGTATGTCAGACGAAGCCTCAGAATCTTTGCCTCCAAGGAGCAGGCCGGTTTAACCCTCTCAGGATGAATCTGTTTGTTTTCTTAGCAGTCCATGGTACCCTCAACACTCTACTTCAACACCAAAGCTCAAAAGGATGAATTCTCTTTCTATCCTCCCTGGTCATTGTCTAGCTCTCTGACTCATAACAAGTGATTGCAAAGACCATGGCCTGTATCAGACACCCCTTAGTATCCAGAGACACACCGTTGTTCTTGAGTACTTTAGAGAGGCCCTTAAAAGCAGACTTTCCTATCACAATATACATTTTAATTTCCTGGCTGTTTGTGCCAAGAGTGTTGACTGTGGAGCCAAGCAGACTAAAGCTGTGAACAATCTCAATCTCTTCACCATCCATCCTGATGCTGCCAATTGGTTCAGTGGTGAAAATCTTTGTCCTCTTGACATTGAGCCTCAATCCATATTGAAGCTTCAGTCCTTGA
>NW_006399860.1:12135824-12137932 GCF_000299155.1 Elephantulus edwardii | reverse complement strand
TCTTCCAATTCCTTTCGATACGGTGACTCAGTATATTCCTTCCATCTTCTTTTAATACTTCCTGGATCATTTAACATTCTGCCAAAAGCATCCTTGATTATAGCAACTTGAGGTTTGAATTTGTTCTTCAATTCCTTGAGCTTAAGAAATGCTGAGCGAGTTCAATCCTTTTGGTTTTCTGACTCCGCTTCTTGCACATTTCATTGTAATATTTTACTTTGTCATCCCGCGCTGCCTTTTGATATTTTCTGTTCAGCTCTTTAGTATCTTGACCTGCTAATATTACAAAAAGGTAGGTGTTAGGACTGTATCATTCCTCTATTTCCTCTTAATCTATATACTGTTAATCTGAATCTGTTACTCATTCAAGAAGCTGTACTATATGAAGAAGAATGTGACAACAGGATTGGAGAAAGACTCATTAAAACCCTGCACTGTGCAGAGGGCACAATTTTCTTACTGAAAGTGAAGAGGATTTGAAATACTTGCTGCATAAGATCAAAGACAATAGACTTTGTTAGAGATTGCACCTCAGTCTTAAGAAAATAAAAATGCACACCTCTGGGCTAATGGGCAAGATCCTGTTAGATAAAAGTTTGAAGTTGTTGATGATTTCATGTACTTGCATTCACAATCAACACATTTGGTACTAAATGTCAAGAAATCAAAAGACAAATTATATTGAGAAAGAATTGTCAAGGACCACTTCAAAGTGCTAAAGAGCAATGGTTTAAAGGCTAAGGTGAGCTTGATCAAAGCTCTGGTCTTTTCAAAAGCTTGCTATGCACCTGAAAGTTCGAAATGCATAAGGATGACAGAAAAAGGTTCAATCCCCTTGAGTTGTGTTGCTAGAGAAGAGTACTGAATATCTCATGGTCTGACAAAAAAGCAAACAACTACGTCTTTGAGAAAGTACAACCAGGGTGTTTCTTAGAGGCAAGGATGGTGAAACATCATCATGCATACTTTAGGGATGTTAGGGGGGTCAGTCCTTGGAAAAATACATCATCTTTGGAAATGTGGAGGGTTGGCACAAATAAGAGGAAGGCCCGCTGAAAGATAGACTGACGCAGTGACTTTATCAATAGACTAAATTATAGGAAATAAAGAGAATGGCACAGAATAGGTCAAGGTTTAAACCCACTATTCATAGGATTGCTATGAGTGATAGCTGACTTGTTGATGAAAAGCAACAACAACCCCCTCTCTGAAATTCTATTTCTTCATATATACACTTTGCTCTGAAAGATTCTATATAGATTTTACATTATTTTACTTTCATTTATTTGCTGCAGATACACATTTTATTTTTGATCACTTTATTGTGACTGAAGCTAAATTTTTAAAAGCAAATTAAACTCCCATTTAATAATATTTAATGCCATTTTGTGTCATGACAATCCCCTCTTCCTTGGGATTTTGGTATCATTTTCAATTTTCTTTACTGTCTATTCATACCTTCTAAGCTTTGGTTATGGGGAAAACATTCTGCTTTTTGTCTTTTTTATTGATTTTTCTGAGTACATTATTCATATGTGTTATTTGTCATTTTCACTTTTTGACTGAAATGTGTTCCTTTAGTTTGTGGCCAGGGTTAGGTTAGGAAGATGCTAAGGGCAATTCAGTTTTTATCAGACCAATATGTTATGTTTGCTCTTTTGATTTTTTTTTTTCAAATGAGTTTGCATTTTGTTCTACATTTTGATACTTGATCCAGGAAATTCCATTGTGGTTATAATAATAGAGATTAATAGTGGTGGTAGAGCACTATCTAGTTCTTCTGGTGGAGGAGGCTGTGGTTCATTTAGTTCATTAGTCCTATGTACTAATTTTTTTTCCTTTAAGTATGTTGGGTTTTTTCTTCACTCTTCTTTGTTCCACCAAAATATGTTCCAGCCAAAATATGACTTTAATTTCATACCACCTGAATTTCAGAATCATCTCAGGAACAGGTTTGAGGCCATGAACACTAATGAGCGAAGACCAGATGAGTTGTGGGAGGATGTTAAATGTATCATCCAGGAAGCGTGCAGGCGGTCATTACAAAGATAGAAGAGGAAGAAAAGACCAAAATGGATGTCAGAAGAAACTCTGAAGATTGCACTGGA
>NW_006399860.1:12129631-12135724 GCF_000299155.1 Elephantulus edwardii | reverse complement strand
TATGTTAGACGGAACCTCACAATCCTTGCCTCCAAGGAGCCACCCGGTTTAACCCTTTCCAGGACAAATCTGTTTGCTTTCCTAGCAGTCCATGGTATTCTCAATACTCTTCTCCAGCACCACAGCTCAAAGGCATAGAAAAAATTATATGAATAACATGTATTAGCACTTACTATAATGCTTAATGCAAAGAAGAAAATAACATGCATAATAAGAACAATATGTTTAATAGTAATTACAATGCCAAGAAGATAGTATTTAATATTTTTCAATTTTCTGATGATAATACTGATGATATATATTTAAGAGAACATATTACCATGTGCCATAAACTCTTGCCATTTATTCAATCTCTTATCACATTTGAAGTGGTCATTGGATATCTTTTCCTCTCTCTGACCACAAGTATTATCCTAATTTCTCCCTTCTCCCACTTGCTTTCTCCTTAGCTCCACATTCTCCATCCCAGCCTATCCTGTTTCCTGTAAGATTAATAGTTAACCATGTTTGGTTAAATACAGAGTGTTGTGTAAATGCAATAAATAGTCATGATAACATAGTAATAATAAAGATAATTTAAAATTGTGGGGTGGTTAAGTGCTACTGAGTCATAGACAAATCATGTTTCACCAAGTTTATAGAGTTTCTGGAGGCAAGCTGTCTATCTTTATCTCTTTCCTGATCCTATACTTTTCAGAGCATGATAACCTTTTTTAAAGGACTGGCCCTCCTGATATGATCCTCAGGTTACATGAGATGAAGTGTCTTTATCAATGGGAGAAGACAACAATTTGGTGATTGAGAGAGGTCTGATGGTCTAGTGGTAAAAACTGTGATGCAATTCTGAAGGAACAAGGTTAAAATCCACCAGCTGCTCTTGAGGGAGAAGAATAAGCAATCTTCTTCCCTGCAATTAACTGCCTCTGAAAACCCACCGAGGGTCAGTTCTGACTCGATGGTACACAACAACAACAACATGGTATATTCAATTTCTTCACCAGTACTACAATTCTAAGGTATCAATTGTTTGGTTTTTCTTGGTAGCAAAATGTATTATATGTCATGCTGCTAACTGAAAGCCTATCAGTTTGAATCCACCAAAAAAACCCTCCGAAAAGATCGAAAGTCGTGTAAAGATTCATAGCCTGGAAAATCAGATTGCCAATACCCAATTTGGTCATCACCGAACTTAAAGACTGTGGGTTTCAAATGATAGAAAGTTGTAAAATGCTTACATGAATGCTATATATTTAAAGTAATATCACGTAATCAAATTCATAAAATAATATATAATTTTCAATACATTTTAATGTTGTTGTTACTCACCGTCGAGTCACTTGCGACTCATAGTGACCCTATGTACAACAGCCCTAAACTCTGCTCTGTCCTGTGCCAATCACACTGTCTCCAAAACACCCATCCGGATTACCCGAGTCATTGAATCAATCCACCTCATAGACGGCCTTCCACTCCTACGCTGTCCTTCCACCCTACCAAGTGTGATGTATGTCCTTCTCCAAGGACCGGTCTCTCCTTGCAACATGTCCAAAGTATGTTAGATGGAGCCTCAGGATATTTTAAAAAGAACTTTAAATATTGAAGATTTTTTTTTCTTGAGAATTTGGCAAAGAAGTTCTGGCTATTGGTAAGCAAATGTTATTTTTTATTTTCAAATAATGTATAACTTCACAGTAGATTGTATGGATATGGAGATTTAAAAAGTACTGACAGACAAGTCAAAGATCTAGAACTGTGAGTTCCAAAAGTTGCTAAAGATAAATCTGGAACATGGTTAATCCAAATTGAGATATCTTATAAATTGAAAAACCACATAGGATTTCAGATTTTAAGTATGAGGTGTGTTTCTGTGTGTATGTGTTTTTTGCTGTTTTGTTTTTTGTAAACTGAATGCAGCTATCTCATTTTATATTGTTTTTATAGCACTTATATTGTTTTTATAACACTTCATGTATTGAGTTGGATGAGCTATCTATAGCCCTGTCCTATGTTTCCTCAGCCTTGCCTCAAAGAAGAACCTTGGTTGTATTACTCCTGAGACAAATTGGTTTGTAGCTTTTACATTTCACCATCTTCAATATTCTTTGCCAATACCACCATTCAATGGGAAAGGAGCGCAAAAATTAATGAACAGATAAGGTAAAGAAAAGATAATATTAAAAAAACCTCACATGACCTGATACTGGTATAATAATAGACACATAGGTCACTGAATAAGAGTTCAGAAAGAAACCCACACATCTTAACAATAACAACAACATGGGACAAAAATCAGTGCTTTTTGTTTTTTGTATTTTACTATGACACATGAAAATGTGAAACCACACACGTGACTTGTTTTACTTGTCTATTGGACAGTGCTTATCTTAAAAATTTACTGCCCCTTACAAACTCTCTGCCCTGGGCTCAGCCGACTATCTGTGTAGGTTCGGTTGATCTTGACAAAATTTTCACTTTCTTAAAGATTCATGATTCTATTGTGGTAATCCACTTTCAAACATTGACATCTTATGGAGAGACAGCTCTTACTTGACTGAGGTTTCATTGTACTTTTCTACTTCTTTTCTTCTCCTGGAACAGTTTACTGACATAAATTACTTTTAAAAATAAAGATCTCTGTGTCCAAAGCTGATATTTTATAGACTATTTCCCTTCTGGTGTAAAACAACTTATGTAGGCTAATAGAAATAGATTAATTTTATTTCCACACTTTGAAAATGTTGTACCATGCCACAGGTAAAATTTCTTGCCTAATCTTATTATCCATGATCCGGATTGATGCCAGGTAATGCTTATAATGACAGTCAAATATTAAAAAAACCAAAAAATGATTAAGCTTGTCTTCTGAATTTGATATTTTAGCTATTAATGAGAATTATTACTTCATTTGTGAGCCATAGTAAAACTAAACTTGTGGTATAATTGCTTTATTACCAGAGACTTTTTAAATTCCGTATAGATTTTAGTCCATAAAGATGTGTGATTAAGACAATTGTTGAAGAGTTAGTAGCTTTTGTACAACTAGGGCTGGGGAGAGAAACATCAATAGGATTATATTACCTCCTGGCAATGAAATTGAGAGACATTTAACAGATCTCTTAAGTGGATGAAAATAAGAGTAATATTGCATGGACTGGGCTCATGCTTGCATAATGTGAATCCTACTCCTTATTCAATGTCATTATTGGAAGGAAAAAGTCATGATGATGAATTGAAACAATTAGATGAACCAAAGTATTTTGAAGAAAAATGTTTCTATTAAGTTTCTCTGTAATCCTACTTCTTTCCCATTTTTTTCACCTTTTAGTAAAAAAAAATGAGTTAATGTGATCCCTGAAGCATCTTTTGATCACTGAGGATGTTGGTACATGCAGACAGAGATTATACGAATTAAATATGGGTGTAATTTTGGACTTAAAAATAGCACAGAGTAAGAATGTGCTTGTCTCAATTATGTTCCGAATGATAATGTCACAGACTAGATTTTCCAGCAGGAAACAGACTGGGAAACAGAGCTTATTGTGCAGACTATATATCAGGCAAGTGTTCTCGGGATATATTTCTTGAAAGGAGAGGAAATAGGTAAAATAACAGAGGGATTTATTGAGCAAAACCTTTCAGATCTATCCTATGCTGAACCAAAGTGGCCGAGTCTTTA
The DNA here is from genome assembly GCF_000299155.1 of Elephantulus edwardii. Lineage (NCBI taxonomy): Eukaryota > Metazoa > Chordata > Mammalia > Macroscelidea > Macroscelididae > Elephantulus > Elephantulus edwardii. The sequence goes on along the minus strand of NW_006399860.1, from coordinate 12,132,048 downwards.
TACACCTGTGTCACAAGTCATCGGATGTACGCTATCCTGGAAGGGGCAGAACATTACATTAGGGACTCTGTTGCTGAGAGAATTTCTAATGGGTTGGCAGCCGAAAGCTGGAACGAAAATAGCTGCTCAATAGCTGGGGCAAAAATTCCTTTCCATGAAGAATGTCCTGCCCAACTCATCATGTTCTTAAAAAATAAAATTTGTATTATTTTACAACATAGACTGTGGCATATAAGATTTATTTACTTATAGAATAAATACAAATATTGAATTTTTGTATGTGCTATGGAACACGCTAATTTTTCAGAATAAAGAGTAAAATAGATGAAGTCACTAAACTTGAGTTTCTTGGGGATCATTCTCATAGAATTTTCTTTTTGAATAACTCTCTGTCACTATTAGAACTTCTAATTTGTTCAACCTTCTGTATCGTCAGGAAGCATCTTTCCATTCATGTCTTTTTTCCAGTCTTACCCATTTTATAGTTGATGACCCATGATTATAATTACATCTCAATTTCCTAGTCTCTTTCTTCTTCTTTGATGCTCAGCAGACACAACTTGAGCTTTGGATAAATTCTTTGCTGAAAATTGTCATCCAAGCAGTTAAACATTACTAGAGAAAAGTATGCACATACACACACTTGTATGCTGACTCTTCTCACTTTAAATTAGCCATGAGCCTCTAATTGCTTTTGGTTCTACATGGTGACTGTCACATTCCCCCTCTCCTGTTGATTTCATTCTGATATTCTGAAGCTCTGTACTTTGAACAAGTTGCAAGGAGGGGACAGTCGTTGTAGGAGGGAATTACGCTTGGGAGATTGGAGGGATAGGGCAAGAGAGGAAGACCCTCAATTAGATGGACTGACTCAGTGACTGCGGCAATGGAATTGGTGTGTCAGAGACAAACTAAGGATAGAGAAGGGTTCAGAGCTGTTGGCTCTGGGTCACAGGTGACTTGATGGCACATAACAACATTAGGCCTTACGACTAATTCCAGGGCTATGCCGATAAATGTTGAACAGTCAACTTTCTCAGGGAAAGAAAATAAATGCTCATTAAATAATTACTTGTTTAATAAAATAATGAAGTAAACAGTTAAGGGAAATCCTGGAATCAGTTTGCTCTGTTTTACAAGTACTTATTTTCTTTCTCTTTCTGAATCCTGTATCATAACTACTACTTGCAGTTGGCTATTATGAGGGTATTTATTCCAGAGAAAGTGTCAAATGATGTACATCAAAGCCCCCTTCCCAGAGAGCCAGCTGTTGCCTGTGTTCAGGTATACCATTGTATATGACATAATATGTTTTACAAAGAAGTGACATACTATTTTGTATACAGAAAGCACCTAACATGAAATAGAGGTAAAGAGGACCCTTGGATGTTTTCCTGTAAGATATTTCTAAAAAGAATGCTAAAGATGAGTAATTGTTAGTTAAATGATCAGAAATTGGAGGCTTTGCAAACAAAAGGAATAGTATAAGTGAAAGTTGTATTGGGTAATCTGTCGTTCATTAGGGACTAGCAGAAGAAAATTAGCATCAAGATATATTGTAGAGAGTATTTCAGGTATCTAGTGTTATAAAAATACTTCAAGTAGATTACTTTAATAAACATATATTTATTCTCCTACAGTTTAGGAGTCTCAAAGTCCAAATTCTTGGTGTCAATTCTAAAGGAAATTTTTTTCTCTACGTTGATTCTGGAGAAATGTCCTTATTTCCTTCAACATCTGTCTGTAGGCCTGGTGTGTCTTGGAAATATCTTTGTATTTTGATCTGTCCTGAAGTTTTCTCACACAAAGACCCGAGTCCTAAAATACACACTCCACTCTTAGTAACTCTTTTTTTTTCTGGTGGTATTGCAGTATCCCTGTCAATTCCATTTTCTCTCCTTTTTTCTCACATACCACATTCTATACAAACTTCTTTTACTGGGACGGTATTTAGGAATGTAATGTTCTATCCTTAATCCTTTCACCACTATCATTTGGGCTATCATGGAGGATCATTATACAGGTCTCACTAAATAATTGCATACATGCATTTTGGGAGAAACGGTTCAATATATGTTGTTGTTGTTATGTCCCGTTGAGTAGCTTGCTACTCATAGTGACCCAGGTAAAACAGCTCTGAACCCTCCTCTATCCTGACCCAACCTTACTGTCTCCGTCACACCTACCCCCATTACTCTGGTCATGGAATCAATCCACCTTATCTAGGGTCATCCCCTCCTGTGCTATCCCTCCACCCTCCCAAGTATAATGGCCCTCGCCAAGGACTGGTTCCTTGCAACATGCTCGAAGTGTGTCAGACTCGGGATCCTTGGAAGGAGCAGCCTGATTTTACCCCTCCAAACCTGTTTGTTCTCTTAGCAGTCCATTGTTGTTGTTGTTATGTGCTGTTGAGTCGT
>NW_006399860.1:12127528-12129531 GCF_000299155.1 Elephantulus edwardii | reverse complement strand
CCATGGACTGCCAAGAAAACAAACAGATTAATCGTAGAGAGGATTAAACCAGGCTGCTCCTTGGAGGCAAGGATTCTGGGGCTTCGTCTGACATACTTTGGACATGTTGTAAGGAGAGACAGGTCCTTGGAGAGGGACATCATGCTGGGTAGAGTAGAGGGATAGCGCGGGAGGGGAAGACCCTCTATGAGGTGGATTGATTCAGTGACTGGGGTACTCGGGATGGGTGTGTCAGAGGCAGTGAGATTGGCACAGGATAGAGCACAGTTTAGGGCTGTTGTACATGGGGTCGCTATGAGTCTCAAATGACTCGACAGTATATAGCAACATAACAACTTCTTTGTTCCAACTGGGAAGAGGCCAATATTGTATTTTTAGTGGCCGCTCAAAAACCTTTAATATCCTTCTTGTTACTACCAAAGTCAGACATAGAACTGTCTTTATGGGTTTGATAAATAAATTGCATTATTCTTTACAGTGGGAATTATATACTAAAATACACTCATCTTTCAGAAGAACTGAAGTACAAGAAGTTGTTGAGTGGAAAGATAAAGTGACACTGTTACCCAGGTAGATATCTTTTTACCGGTCTGCATTGCAGTTCCAGTAGGATTTTAATGAAATTAAGAGCATAGATAACTCTAAAATATTAAATGTTTATCAAGGACAATATGATTAAATTTAATTTGTTAAAAAAATAAAATTGGAAATACTGAAGGTATTCTTATCTGCTGGCAGCACAAAGAGTTTTGTAACTCAGTCTTCCCCCCCTCCACCCCGAGGAACGATTTTCTTTAATACCTCCTGATTTTCCTTAACCTTGTACTACAATACAAAATGTTAAATCACAAGCAACTGGGTTTGCATAGTTCATTGTACTGCTTTCCTGTTTTCATTTTCTGTCACAGCTGCGCGAAAGAAACACAGGCTCCCCGCTTCTTTGTCAAAAATAGAATTACCTGAATTTGTCTGTTGGTTATTCCATTCTGAGCTTCTGTAAGGAGCTCTGTTGGTGTGGTTCTAAGGAGTTGTGGTGCTAACCTAATGACTTCCCCTCTCTATTGGTCTGAATTCATCAACACTTCTGAGAACGAAAGTGGGAAATCCAATAGAGGTTTAGTTAGGGATTGGTTCTAACTCGGTGGCGATAAGGGCAGAGGGAGTGAAACTTCTTTTGAGCCTACAGATAAACTATGTATTTAAATTTTTTTTAAAAGAAACATCTTTTATCAATAATTAAGTTGGTATTTTTTATTTTCAACTGTTTATTCTCTGCGTTTCTCTCAGTTTGTTCTGAATTTAGACCAAAAAGAAATACTGTTTATTCCTCTTTTCCAATTAAAATATCCAGGTGTGTTTGCCAGGGACCATGAAATTACAGAACATTTAATTGTGTTCATTCAAAAGTATACATAGACCAAGAAACAGTTGTCTCAATAGAACAAGGGACCACTGTGTGATTTAAAATCAGGATACGTGTGTCAGGATTGTATCTGTTCTCCATACCTATTTAATCTGTATGTGGAACGAATTATTCAAGAAGCTAGAATATATCAAGATGAATAGGTTGTCAAGACCAAAGGAAGTTTAATGAACCATATGATGGTTCATTATATGTGTTTTGCATATAATAAAACCTTGCTTGCTGAAAGTGAAGAGCACTTAAAGCATTATAATGAACAAGATCAAAGACTACTGCCTTCAATATGGATTACATTTTAACATCAAGAAAACAAAAATCCTTATCAATAGTTAAGATCATTATTGTTGTTGTTATGTGCCGTCGAGTTGTTTGAGACTCATAGTGACCCTATGTACAACAGCCCTAAATTCTGCTCTGTCTTGAGCTAATCTCACTATCACTGACACACCCACCCCTATTACCCCAGTCACTGAATCAATCCTCCTCATAGAGGGTCTTCCCCTGCTGTACTGTCTCTCCACCCTCCCCAGCAGGATATCCCTCTCCAAGGACCGGTCCCTCCTTGCAACATGTCCAAAGT
>NW_006399860.1:12120582-12127312 GCF_000299155.1 Elephantulus edwardii | reverse complement strand
TCTTCTTTACATTGAGCCTCAATCCATATTGAAGGCTGCAGTCCTTGATCCTCTGTAGCAAGTGCTTCAGTTCCTCCTCAGTTTCAGCAAGCAGGGTTGTGTCATCTGCATAATGCAGGTTGTTGATGACTTTTCCACCAATCCTGATGTCACATTTCTCCTCATAGAGCCCAGCCTCCTGGATAATCTGTTCTGCATATAGGTTGAAAAGATATGGAGATACACATCCCTGGAGTACACCCTTCCCAATTTTGAACCATGCAGTGTTTCCTTGCTCTATTCTGACAACTACTCCTCAGAACACAGCAGTCATCAGAACATCATTGTTGTTGTTTTTATGTGCCATTGAGTCGCTTGCGACTCTTAGCAACCCTATGGACAACATCCCTAAACTCTCCTCTGTCCTGTGCCTATCGCACCGTCTCTGATACTCCCATCCCTATTATCCCAGTCACTGAATCAATCCTCCTCATAGAGGGTCTTCCTCTGCTGTGCTGTCTCTCCACCCTCCCCAGCATGATGTCCCTCTCCAAGGACCTGTCTCTCCTTGCAACATGTCCAAAGTATGTTAAACGGAGCCTCAGAATCCTTGCCTCCAAGGAGCAGCCCGTTTTAACCCTCTAAAGGTTGAACCTGTTCGTTTTCTTAGCAGTCCATGGTATATTCAATACTATTCTCCAGCACCACAGTTCAAAGGCATGAATTCTCCTGATATACTTCCTAGTCATTGTCCAACTCTCTGATGCATAACAAGTGATAGCAAAGACCATGGCCTGTATCAGACGCACCTTAGTCTCCAAAGAGACACCATTGCTCTTCAGTACTTTGGAGAGGTCCCTAACAGCAGACTTTCCCATGGCAATACGTCTTCCAATTTCCTGGCTACTGGTGCTGAGAGTGTTGACTGTGGAGCCAAGCAAACTGAAGCTGTGAACAATCTCAATCTCTTCACCATCCATCCTGATGTTGCCAATTGGTCCAGTGGTAAGAATCTTTGTCTTCTTGACATTGAGCCTCAATCCATATTGGAGGCTGCAGTCCTTGACCCTCTGCAGTAAGTGTTTCAGTTTCTCCTCAGAACATCATTATAGATGGAGAAAAACGTATGCCATCAACACTTTATTTTTACTTGAATCCACAATCAAATTCACCGTGTGAAAAGACCAAGGGCCATGTGTAAATGGCTATATCTGACTTTTGGTACGTTCACAAAGGGGAATTATCCTTGTCAACAACACAAAACAAATTCCCATGAGATCAGCCATTTGCCTCACACTCTCACACCTCTTTCTATGCATCCCAGAACAAATCTTACCACTTTACTAGGTACAAAAAAACCTGATGTACTAGCTTCCGTGTACTGGGGAAGTCAAAATGCTATATCATTCAGATTAGTAGCAGAGTACAGTCAGGACAGTTTCCAAAATATGGTCTCAAGGGCCTCAACCTTGAACTTTTTGGCTTTAGGCCAGTGTTACAAATTGCTCAGGCCTAAACATATTGGTTCTCTCTGAATCCTCTGCCCCAGTCATCTGATACAATTGGGCAAAAGGATCTTAGCCCTATTCTGTGGGGGCTAGCAGTCCCAAGGTCAGCTCCATTTCTTGTTGAGTCTCTTATTCTCTGCTTCAGTCTTGAGTGCTGCTGCCATATGTCTTTCTGGCACAAGCATTTCTGGTCCTGAATAATGTGCTACATTCTCTTGCTGCTTCTTTGCTGGTGAGGAGGATCTTCCAAAGACTGTTAGATCTACTCTACGTAATGATGAAACAAGCCAATCCCTTTGAGGATTGGTGAGTCTAACCAATTCCATTATGCATTTTTAAGAAAAGCCAATCCCTTTGTGGATAGGTTAACACACCCTATTTGCACATTTCTAGCCATCCATATAACAAAGTCAAGTTCAATAACTTGGAAAGCCATTTTCAACACTAATCTTTTAATATCATGCATGGCAACATCAGTCATAAAATCAAAAGGTTTGTTGTATTGGAAAAATCTGCTGTCAAAAACTTTTTCAAAGCACTAAAGAACAGTGATGTCCCTTTAAAGACTAGCTATGATCTTTTGAGCTACTTGCTATGCATCAGAAAATTGGACAATGAGCAAGAATGACAGGAAAAAAAATTGATGTCTCTAAATAGTGGTGCTCGTGAAGGGTACTAAATACTTCATAGACTGCAAAAAGAATAAACAAATCAGTCTTAGAGGAAGTGCAACCAAAAGTGCTCCTTGACAACAATGATGGCGAAGCTTTAGCCCTGTTCTTTGGACATGCTGTTAGGGAGGGCTTGTCCTTGGAAAAAGACATCATTCTGGGCAAGGCAGAACATTCTCAGAAGGAGAGGAAGACCCTCAATAAGATGAACTGACACAGTTATTATAACCTGGGCTCAAGTGTGTTTGAGATCATGAAGACTGCACGGGATAGGGCAAGATTCCAATGTGTTGTTTCAAGTTGCAGAAGACTCAATGAGATATAACAACAACCTGATGCACTATTATTCTATAGATAAAATAAATAATTTATGAAGGATGAAACTCAGTGTATGAAAAAGAGGCACAGTTTTTTACCATTCATATGGTATTTGCACTCCTAACACACAGAGTCCAATTTAGCCCATTAGTCAAAATAGATATTCTAGTGCTGTCAGTTCACAACAGCAGTTATTTTGCTAAAGTAATACACATCATGTTAAAATGTGTTAATGAAATTGTTATGTTGCCCAAATCTTCCATTAAATAGTGTCCTGTATATGACAGAATAGAACTGATCTCAGGAGTTTCTTGGTTATAATCTTAATAGAAATAGTATGTTAGCTATACTTCCTGGGAGGCACCAGGTTCAAACAAATTATCAGCCTTTTGGTTAGCAAGTGATCACAAACCACTTGTAGTACCTAGCCTTCTGGATGAATTTGAAATCATTACTTTAAAAAGTGACGTGAAAAATGACAAGGCAAAAACATTGGCCGTTTAACAAGAGTTAGAGATGTTTAAGAAAGGCAAACACATTGGATATGATAATTTTCTTACACTGCAGGCTTATCATATAGATGGTCCTGTTCAAGCAGCTCCTGAGGACAGATATAGGACAACATCTAAAAGTCTCAAAGTATATTTAGTTCAAATATTATCATTTTCCATCAAATAATATGGGTATCCTGTGGAGATGGTGAGAAGCTTTCAGAGGTTTTTAAGCAACGGTGGTGCAAGTGTTCACAAGCAGTATTTTTGAGGACAGTCAAGCACTAGGTAGCAACTAAAAAAAAATCTCTAAATTATCTTAAAATCCTGACCTTTAAAAACTACTTCTGTGATTTAGCTTAGCTGATACAGTCTGAAGTGCCATAGAAAGAGGAGCACAAGCATATATTGAGATAGCAGTGGTTGCTAATGGAATTTCCTTGAGTTATTCAAAAGAAAGACTTCCTGGTCTGACATAAGCTTTGCCATCACTTCAGTATTGTGAATCTCAGGTCTGAAGATGCAGAAGCAGGACTTTATCAGGCGGCCAACATTTATCAAGCTTAGAAAGTGTTTATCCATATTAATCACACTTACATGAGATTGATGTATGAACATGAATGACAATTTATTAATTTACAAAAAATAAATAAACAAACCGACCTTCCAGTGAAATATATATTCAATTTCTCAGGCTAACACATTCCTCTCTATGCACATTATGCTGAAAGCCAACTTTATTTGGAGTATGTGTTGAGTAAGTAATCAGAACCAACTAGAATTTGGGATTCTAGGAATAAAACATTTTAATAATAAAAACAAACTATCAAAGCTTAATAAATCTTTCTCTGTTTCAGAGACCTATTCAGTAATATAAACTGCAAATTGGAAACTGAAAGTTTTCCTTTAGAATTACTTCCCCTCTCTTAGTTATAATAAATTTTCCAACTCAAAGTTAAACTAAAACAACTCTTAGTCTTTGTTTACCAGCATTACTTGTACCTCTCACACAGCAACTTCCTTTCTGTTTACCAGAATTACTTGTACCTCTCACACAGCGACTCTCTTTCTAGGCTGCCAGAAATAAACAACTGCCATTAACCTTGCTTAGTTATTAAGAATTGCAGACTTCTGTTGTCTAAGGCTGATGTTTCCAAAATGATTTTCCTAACACATTGACATTGAAGTTGACTTTCACCAAATTGCTGTGTGGGATTATGATAATAAAATGAGTGAGGTGGATGTCACATTTTAGGTTGTAGTTGTTGTTATTAGGTGTAGTCAAGTATCACTTATAATCCTAAGAACAATAGATCTAAACCCTGTCCTATCCTATGCCAACTTCACAATCTCTGACAGACTAGAGCCCATTGCTTCACTCACTGCATAAATTCACGCAGTTGAGAGTCTGTGGTTTTAGCTTAAAACTTGGCTTTTCTAGTAATTATACTAGTCCCCTCTGGTCTCCAGCTACCTTACGTGTAGGTACATAGTTTTGCAAATTATCAACAGCTGTGGGACTAGGATAAATGAGAAAAAGTGCTTTCCACACTGGACAACAAGACTTGAGGGAAACAGGAGCAAGACCCTAGTTAGAACAACACCCTGGTGGAAAGACTCTAGTGATGGTGGTGGTGAGACTGTGGCAATGCTGTGAAGAGATTCTGGAAAGGTATAAACTGAGGGTTTAATTTCTACTCATTTTCAACAAGCAAGGTTCTCCAATACTGATGTCACATTCTTCATAATATCTAGCTTTTTTAAAATAATGTGCTCAGTACACAGATTGAATAGATAAGGTGACAGAATACAATCCAGACACAGTGCTTTCTTAATTTTAAACATGGATGTGGTAAAAAATGATGCTGGAGACAGAATGATAAAATTCTGTACAATCAATGATATATTCATTGCAAATACCTTTTTTAAAAAATTTTTTATTCATTTGTTAGTCTCTTATTGAGTGCCATTGAGTCAGACCTTACTGGCATAGGAGAAGATTGCCCCTCCTTCTCAAGCGTAGCATATGGTGGATTAGAACCTTGCACCTTTGGGATTGCAGTGCAGCTTTTTGCCACTAGGCCACCATGCAAATACCTTTTATAAGAAACAGAAATTGTGACTATATGCACGGTTTTCACAGAAATGAATGCCTATCCAGGAATTAGATTTATTACATCAGTGGAAGAAAAAAAATGGAAAAAAAAAAGTTCAATGTCAGCTGTGGGAAGTAGGGCAAGTGATTATTGTAGTGGGGAAAAACTCATCAACTGCTAATATGCAAGTTAGAACTGAAGCTAAGGAAAATCAAATCAAATACACAAAAACCAAAGTTTGACCTTGAATCTATACCACCTGAATTTAAAGAATCTCTCGGGTACAGGTTTGAAAACTTGAACACTAATGAACAAAGATCAGCTGAGCTGTGGGAGGATATAAAGAATACAACCATGAAGAATTCAGAAGGTTATTACAAAGATGGAGGAATGAGAAAAGACAAAGATAGATCTCAGAAGAGACTTTGATTATCACACTAGAGTGCAGAGAAGTCAAAGCAAAGAGAAGAAAAAAAGAAATTAAGGAGCTGAAGTGAAGATTTTAGGGGAGCTCGGGAAGACAAAAGCAAGGTATTATAATGAAATATGCAAAGATCTGTAAAAATAAGAACAGATGAACTCACTGAACATTTTTCAAGCTGAAGGAACAGAAAAATAAATTCAAGCCTTGAGTTGCAATGCTTAAGGATATTATGGACAGAATGTTGAATGGTCCAGGAAGCATCAAAAGAAGATGGAAGAAATACAGAGTCACTATACCAAAAAGAATTGGGTAATAGAAAAATTACATGAAACAACATATGATCAAGACACAATGGTGACGATAAAAGAAGTTCAAGCTGTTCTGAAGGAATTGGTAAAAATTAAGAACCTGGGATTGAACAACTAGTTGACATATATCAACAAACGGATGCTGCCCTGGACATACTTACCCAGTTGTGCCAAGAAATCTGGAGGACAACTGACTGGTCAAATGATGTGAAGAGATCCATATTTATCCCCACCCCCCAAAAAACCGTGGCCCTAAAAGGTGTGGAAATTACTGTGAAATATCATTAACTTCACATGCAAGCACGATGCTGCTGAAGATTATTTAAAAAAAAAAAAGTGAGTGGAACAGTATATCAACAGAGAACTGCCAGCTGTGCAAAATGGGTTTAGAAGAGGTTGTAGCACTAGGGCTATTATAGGCTATGTTAGGTGAATCTTAATTGAAAGCTGAGAGTACTAGAAGAATGTTTATCTGTATTGCATTGACTATGGAAAGGTTTTTAACTGTGTGAATCACCTGAAATTGTGGCTAACCTTGAATAGAATGAGAATCCTGAAACATTTAATTATGTTCACGCAAAACCTATAGTTAGACCATGAAATAGGTGTCAGAATAGATCAAGGAAACACAGCATAATTCAAAATCAAGAAAGGTGTATTCCAGGGATACAGCACATCTCCATACCTTCTCAACCGATATCCAGAACATCCACTTTCACAAAAGTGCCTGTTTTAAAGTAAAGCAGTTTGCTACACATTCCACTAGTATTTCTCCCGGATTTCCTAGTTATTCTGAATCTCTCATAAAGCAGAAGCTCAGTATGAAATAGAAAAATCTTTGGGGAGATAGACTGACAAAATGGCTGTAATAGTCTACTCTTATTCAGCATTAATTTAGAAAATGGTGCAGAACCAGGAAGTGCATCACTATGAGT
>NW_006399860.1:12103364-12116693 GCF_000299155.1 Elephantulus edwardii | reverse complement strand
AATTCTTCCTTGTGCTTTGGCTTCTCTACGCTCCAGTGCAAACTTTAGAGTCTCTTCTGACATCTATTTTGGTCTTTTCTTCCTCTTCTATCTTTGTAATGACCGTTTGCACTCTTCCTGGATGATACCTTTGACATCCTCCCACAACTCATCCATAGTATATTTAATATTATTCTCCAGCACCACAGCTTATAGGCATCACTTCTCCTTCTATCTTCCTTACTCATTGTCCAGTTTCCTGATGCATACATAGCACATAAATGCAAAGACCATGGCCTGGATCAGGCACACCTTAGTTTCCACACTGACTTCATTGCTCTTCAGTACTCTGGAGATGTCCCTGTCAGCAGACTTCCCCAAAGCAATCTGTCTTTTGACTTCTTGGCTGCTGGTACCAAGAGTATTGATTATGGAGCCAAGCAAACCAAAGCTGTTAACAGTCACAATCTCTTCATCCGTACTTATTCTTCTAATTGGACCAGTGTAGAGAATCTTTGTTTTCTTGATGTTGACCAACAATCCATAATGAAGGCTGCAGTCCTTGACCTTCTGTAGAAAGTGATTCAGGCCCTTTTCAATTTCAGCAAGCAAGGTTGTGTCTTCTGCATAAAACAGGTTGTTGATGGATCTTCCACTAATCCTGATGCCACATTTCTCCTTATAAAACCCAGCCTTCCAGCTGATCTGTTCTGCATATAGGTTGAAAAGGTATGGAGATAGGATCCATCCCTGGCATATACCCTTCCTGATTTTGAACCATGCAGTGTTTCCTTGCTCTGTTCTAATGACTGCCTGTTGGTCCAAGTATAGGTTTCACATAACCACAATCAAGTATTCTGGGATTCCCATTCTTGTCAGAGTCAGCCACAGTTTGTTGTGATCCACATAGTCAAATATCTTTGCATAGTCAATGAAACACACATAGATATTCCTCTGGTACTCTCTGTTTTCTGCCAAGATCCATCTTACATTAACTGTACTATTCCTAGTACCAAGACCAAATCCAGTCTGCACATCGGTAGTTCTCTGCTGATGTGTTGTTCCAGTCGTTTCTGGAAAATATTCAGCAGAAACTTGTTTGCATGTGATATTAATGATATTGTTAGATAATTTCTGCTCTATACTGGATCACTTTTCTTGGGACTGGGAACAAATATAGATCTCTTAAGTCAGTTAGCCAGGTAGTTGTCCTCCAGATTTCTTGGCACAACTTGGTGAGTGCATCCAGGGCAGTGCCTATTTGTTGAAATATGTCAATTTATATACCATCAATTCCTGGGGACTTTTTTTTTGCAGTTCCTTCAGAGCAACTTGAACTTCTTCCTTCATCACCACAGGCTGTTGATCATACATTGTTCCATGACAGAATGATAATAGTAAAATAATATTGGACCGTGTGTGTTGTAAATCACAAAGAGTTGGAAATATAGTTGCCAAAGACCTTGACGGTTATATCTTCAAATAGTCACTACTCTCAATGTTGCAAGGGAACTCTAGTGGCATACTCATAAGGAGTTCTTCCACCAACCCAAAGGCATGCAGTTAAGCCTACCACCTACTTCACAGGAGAGAAATGGACAATCTTCCCATGTGATTTCTTCCCTCTAAAAATCTGTTGGAGGGTAAGTTATGCTTCAATTCCAAATTATCATACATAACAACAACAATTTAGCTTTGATCCAAACAAGACTTTTAGAATGTTCTTTGTATAGAAGATAAGAAGAATGAAGAAAAATTAGGTGTGGATTCAAAACCTCAACAAGATCTCTTGGTGAGGCAGGTCTAGATTTCAAACCTCAAGCTCAGATGTAAGTCATACAGATTTCTTTGTGCCTCTACATACACGTAACCTAAGTACCCTCTCTAATCTCTTCCTCTTAGGCTGAGCTCTTTATATATTGTTTATATATTTTTTCTATAGCATCCCTAATTTGAAGGTGATCACCAAAAGATGAATTCAAGGAAAATCTTTGTCCTGTAAAAAATAATAGAGGAGAAAAATTCAAGTGATTCTAAACCTAAAGACAAAAGGAATATCAAGATAACTAAAATCAAATGGAGAGAGATTCTCGAGGGCTTGATATTATCTAATCCTTTTGATCCTTGTAATGAATGTATTAGCTATCCAATGCTCTGTAAATAATCAAACCAATTTGAATATCTCAGTAGAAAATGTGGTGTCATACTAATATATGCATAGATAGATGTCAAATTGGAAATTTATTGAAGTCAAAATTATAATAAAACATGTAGATTTTAACCTGGGAATGCTAATCTAAAAGACCTCTCATGTCGCTGGAAAATTGAAAGCATCAATGGTTCCTCAGGAAAAAGATGAGCAATCTCCTTCTGTACAATTTACAGCCTTGGAAACCTGTCGGACAGTCGTGTATGAGTCAGTTTTGATTCAACAGAAGTGCATTTTGTGTGCAACAGTTTTCATTCCCTTCATTACTTCTCATTGTATTATGTTAGTACAAGAGAGCTTAGGTGAATAATGTAGAGCAATTTGTGCTGCTAACTCACAGGGCTAATCTCACTCATGATTTGAACCCACCACTTCCTTATGGCATCATCTCTTGTCTAAATGGGTGGAAATGACTGAACAACAGTGAGCCTGAGTCCCAGCTTTTGATGTTGGTCCTATTACGTTTACTTTATTTGGATCCACAATCAACATTCATAGAAGCGGCTGTCGAGAAATAAATGTAATGCACAATGAGGAGAGGAAAACATTAGTAAATGGGACTTTCTAAAGATGTCCCTGCATGCATGAAAACTTTTTTTCCAATAGGGTGAAAAGATAACTTACTGACTGTGAAAAAACATTTGACAATAACATCTCAGACAAAGGTCTCATAATAAACATTTACAGAGTACTACATGCCCTCCACAAGAAAAAAACTGGTAAGTCATGGTAAAATTTTTCACAGAAGAAGACATATTTGGATGGCCAGCAGACACATGAAGAAATGCTCAAAATCACTGGCAATAAGTGAGATGCAAATCAAACTCACAATGAGATACAATCTCACTCCAGTAGCAGTGGCAAAGTTTAACAAAACAACAAACAATAAATGTTAGAAAGTATGTGGAGAGATTGGAACTCTCATACACTGTTGGTGGGATTATTAAATGGTACAACCACTCTGGAATACAGTTTGGCATTTTTTTCTTAAAGCTGAATGTAGACATTCTATATGACCTAGTTATTCCACTGCTAGAAATATACCCTGAGGAAAATAGAACAGAGACACAAATGGAGATTTCTACAACAATTTTCAGAGAACATGGAAACAGACCAAATGTTCATCACCAAATGAATGAATTGAGAAATTGTGGTACATTCACAAAATGAAAAACTACACAGTACTCAAGAACAACAATTTTGAAAAATACTGTATAACATGAGAAAGGCTGGAGAGCCTTATGCTGAGTAAACTAACAGTAAATAAGGACAAATATTGCATAAGACCATTATGGTGAAAAAAGGATAGCTTCTAATATCTGTACAAAAGTCCAAAGGGGTAAGGAGATGGGGCAGGGGTGCTGAATGTATGTGTGTGTGTGTGTGTGTGTGTGTGTGTGTGTGTGTGTATGAAGTCATGAGGTCACAGAGTTCGACTGGTGGAGGGAGGGGTTGAAGGAATTAGAAAAGATCCTGTGGGGACTGAAGGAGACAGGATGATAGTGGGTATAGATCAACGATGATTTGATGATTGATTTTATAAAACAGAATGGTTGGGAATGATTGTATGAAAAACAACAATGAAAGAAGGACTTGGTAAAATACAATGTATATGAAGAAAATATAATGTATATGGATTTTGTATGTAAACTATATAAAAAAAATTAAGTCTAAAGGAGAGAATTAAGAACAGTGATCCTGTCCATGAAAAACAAGTGGGAAAAAATCAGTCTATTGGGGATAAATTCATTGTCACAGACGTTATTTATTTATTTTTTTAAATCTGTGACTTTGCCAACAGGCTTAAGAACAGCTGAGACAGAAAGACTTTCTCCTCATATTTTACATAGGACACTGAGTCGGACTCATTGGCACAGAACAAAACCAGTAATTATTACTATTTCATAAATGATGTGACTGAATTGTAGAAGGATTAATTCGTTTCCTTAAAGTCACACAGAAAACTGGTTGATGTGAGCTAAGGTAATCTCCTTCCAGACATATATACATACACAGAAAGAGAGAGACAGAGATACAGAAAGATTGAGAGACAGTCTCACATATGCAGCATCACACATGCGCAGAGAAAAAAAGAAGAGATAGAAAGAAGAGAAAGTAGAACTGTACTGAAGATTTAAATTTGGAATTAATTTTCATGTTCAGAGTAATAGAGGCTGTGGGGAAAAAACAAGATATTAATTATCCAGAGGGGTGAAAAGTAAGGGAAGATACATATTATGAGGAAAATATCACACCTAAGGGATGGTTTGAGGACAAGGAATGCATAATGGAAACAGGAAAAAGTTGCAAAAGTGGAAAAAGTGACCAAAAAATACACATTTTCAGAAAAAAGAGATAAATGTCAATAGTATTACAAAGATCAATGAGGTGAGACTTGGGCTGGGTTTCTGTAATTAGTGACAACATAGGGTCTTTATAAGAACAGTGTGCAGTAGTGGGGAAAGAAGCCATAGTTGTAGGAATTAAATTTCAGAATACAGAGCTATAAGGAATATAATTGTTTGAAGAAGTTTAGAGTTTAGTCATGAAGGCCAAAGAGAGAGGATGCGTATATGAAAGAAAATGGAGTTTGAAGGGAAAGCTTGTTTGCTTTAAGACTGAGTGACAAAAAAAAAAAAAAAAAAAGATTGAGTGACAAGGGAATTCAAGTGATGCTGTAATAGAAAAAGTTGAGAGGAAGAAAATCCTAAACCAAAATAAATAACCTATGCATAAGCCTTGAAGAGTCAATAAGAAGCGACATACAAAGCTGGGGTAGGAGAATTAGTCTCCATTTTTCTGACATTCAGGATGTAAGTAATGTCACATCACACTGCATTCCATTACTATATAATGTGCTTGATTATACAGCCATCAACACAGTAGTCAACATCAATCCTTTTAAAGTATCTTTTCTTTTACAATTCCATAATCCAAGTGCTTATATAATCTTGTAAAGAGTAATTTTTAAATTTCCCATTTTTGAAAAGGGTGAATCCTTGGAAATTCATGCCATGCTTTTTTGTAAGCCTTTTCCTCAAGATTTATTATCTTATTAACCTGAATCTGCAGATTTTTTTCCAGTACAACAGATAAAAACAAAACAAAACAAAACCTCCAAAAACATCAAACCATTCACACCCCAAAATAATTTGTGTTGGAGGAAGGGTAATCAAGAAGGTGTTTCTTAGAGAAAAGATATTGAAACTTGGTCTCACTTACATGAGCATGTTGTTTAAAAGGGCCAGTCCTTGGAAAAAGACATCATTCTGGTAAAGACAGAAAGTCAGTGAAAGAATGGAAAATCCTCAAAAAACAGCTTGACACAGTAAATGTCACAATGTGCTTAAGCATATCAGAGGAGGAAATGATGATAGAGTAAAGTTCAGATCTATTGTTCATAGGGTCACTGTTGTTGTACACCATCAAGTCAGAACTGATCCATGTATGCCCCTTCCATGGATTTTCAGAGGCAGTTAATCCCGCAGGGGATTGCCCATTCTGTAGAGCAACTGGTTGATTTGAACCATAAGTCTTCAGAATTGTAGCACACTTTCTTTACACTAGGCCAACAGTGTAGTCAGCCTGATGGCAGCTAACTACAACAATAACAGTCTCACAGCTATCTCCTCAGAGTATCCCCCAAAAACTCTTTTCTCAGTCTCAAAATATCTATAATACTTTTATTTATTGAGGCACTAGCGACCCATGAACCACTTAGGGTTTTGGCGGATTTGATATTTCGAATATTAATTCTAAATCTCTTAAAGCATAATGTTAACCGGTTAAAGTGTTTGGAATATAAAGCAAACAATCAACTTTATATATATGTAAGGAAAGAAAGTTAAAGTCTTTGTTATATCTTTCATTTCTTGGGTCACTAAAGATTTCTTTTTAGATCATCTGCTGATAATGTGAGTATATCTTAGCTATCCAGTGCAGATACAACAGATATTCTACAAGGAGGTGGCCTTAACAAACAGAAATGTATTTTCACATGGTTTCGGAGACTACAGACACGAATTTAAAATGCCTACATAAGGAGAAGGCTTTCGTTTTCTTATATCTCTGGAGAAAGACATTCTTCTCAATTTCTACTTCTCAATTCTTTCACAGATCATGTGGCATGTGCTTCACCTCTACTTTCACTTGCTTCTCTGTTCCTAATCTGCTCTTTTTATTTACCTCACATATGATTTATATTAAGTACATACTATACTGGTATGGTCTCATTATCATAACAAATAAAACCCTATTCTCAAATGAGATTGAATATGCAGGTATAGGGAGCTAAGATTTACAACAGATATTTTGGGAGAGACACAATAAAATCTGTGGCAAGACAGATAGAGAAATATAGATAAATTAGAAAAAAATTTCCAATTCTTAAGAAAATACAGTATCATCAAGGAAAATGAAATTTCTATCTTGGTATATGTTTATGTTCAAGATTTTTAGTTCTATCAAGTATCTATGTTGTTATTTTCTCCAGTAGTGTTCAACAGTTTGACTTTACCTTATGAATTTGAGGATGTGGCAGAATAATGATAAGACTGAAACAGCTGATCGTAAGTACAGACTAACCAGGGAAAGTTGGGGCAGGAAGAATGAATGAGGTCAAAGGAATAGATAGATAAATAAGTATACCTGATCAATAAAGAAATAGATGGTTAATAGAAGACCTTGGAAATACAGTATGATTCTTAAAGTAACAGTAATTTTACACAAAAGTAGACCAAGTGATTGGGAAGAATCATTATACAACTATTAAATATATGTGTTTTGGTAGGATGAACAGCCTCTACGTTAAGAATTTCCACATTGCTGTTGAGTCAGAACCGAATCATAGCTGACCTTTTAGTGAGTTTTCAGAGACTGTAAATTGCTTGAAATGAGATTGTCTTTTTCTCTCTGAGTGGCTGAAAGATTTAAAGTGGATGCCTTTGGTTTGACAGCACAACTCGACTCACTATGTTGTTGTGTACCATAGAGTAAACCAACACATAGCTGACCCTCTAGTGAGTTTTCAGAGGTGGTTAATTGCTCTAAAGGGATTTCCCATCTTTCTCTCAACAACATACCTTTGGGTTGCAAGCACAACCCTTTCCCATTAGGCTGCCAGAGCTCCCTACTAGGACGCTAGAGTGCCCCGTATGTTAATTGAATTATACAAATTAACCTTCCTGCCTTTGATTTCTGCATCTTTAATTAGAGGAGCCTTGTTTTAAGGCATGGTTTAAGAAATTCTAGAAAGCTCCTTCTGATTATCTAGCTCTTTGCTATCTAACTTTCTCTATACATATAATTATATATTAGATAATAATTCCTCTTCTTCTTCTTTACATTTAAATTCACAGTAGAGGGAGTAAATATAGAGTTTTATTGGATCATCACCCTGGTGACAGCACTAAATAGTTTGTGAGTATGAAGTATAACTTTTGAAGATACTGAGGAGTATGGGGATGGCTGGGAATAACATGGATGCAGAAAATAGAAGACAAGATATCAACGATCAATTCAATGGTATAATAAAGAGTAATACAGTACTTAGTGTGTGCAATGCTCTCTTCTAAATGTCTTATAAATATTAACACCTTCAATTCCCATAACAGGCATATGAGGTGGATACTATTATTATCATTCCCATATTACAGATGAGGAAAATGAAGCATAGGGCAATTAAGGCACTTATCCAAGGCAGCACAGCTGAGTGGGCCGGAGTCTATCTTAGGCTAATTGAGAAGCAGCTGAGCATAATGGTTAACTAACACCATTCCCAACATATTCACTCATCTTGATGGTTAATCAGTCTTGGGTTTCTAAGCAATTTATAAGGAATGATGCAGAAGACTATTTAAAAGAACCAATAGCATGTGCATAATTTAGAAGAGAATTGAGAGAGATAAAACTGTCAGTACACTCTCCTGTGGTGATTATGCAAGGCAGAGAAACTCAATTACTTCCAATCAAACCTCAAACTCAAACTGTAGCAATGAGTTTTTATTAGTAGTGGTGAAGGCAGAAAAGTACACATTAGAATTCTGAATAAGAAATTAATGAGATACACGATATGAAAAAAAATCCCTGTAATAAAAAATTTAAAGCTAGTGTTCTCATTACCTCATTATGTTATAACATTGAGTATTTATAGATCATACATCAAACTGTGAATATATATTCTGGGAATATTGTGAATTGTTTGGGAACATCCCCGCTAGGATTAATATTTTTCTCAGAAAATCTGTATATAACCAAGCAGTGATATTTATTCTAAATAGAGACAATATATTTAGTCTTACATGCAGAAATGTACTTTAAAGGTTAAAATAATATAAAATGACCTTATGGATAATGGACATACAATTTCATATCAGTAAGAAAAGGAAGACGTACGCAATAAATACTTCCAGGATACTTCTAACCAAAAGTGAATATACCTAAGTGAACATACTAATATTTTCTAACTTATTTATATATTTTTTATTATATTTGCTAGTTATTTAAATGGAATCAAAGAACTTAATTAAAACAAACAAAAACTCAACATTTTTGCTGTTGAATTGGAACAGACTCATAGCTAACCCTCCTATGGGTTTTCAAGGCTGTAAATTACACAAGAAGAAATTACTCTCAAAGTTGAAGATGAATTTAAAAGGTCTTAAGGTTAGCAGCCTAATTTCCTGTGGATTGTTCCACTAGAGTTCTCCATAGGAAATGTAAGCATATACAAAGATGGAATTTGAAAGGGATCATAAAGACCTGATTCTGGGAAACAGGCTATCATTTAACACTTGTTCACTACTTTCTGTTAGTGGTGGTTTCTGTGTCACCAGGATGCTGGAAACTGCCAGCCATGGGTCACATACTAGCAGGGCTACTCACAGTGTGCAGGTTTCCAATGGGGCTTGCAGGATCATACACACAAGGAAGAGAGAATCTAGTGATAAATTCCCAAAAATAAACCAATGAAAGCTCAACAGAATATTGATTGGTTTAGTACTAAAAGATGAGTCTCCTGGTTTGAAGACACTCAAAATACATAGTGAATGTAACAATACTTGTGACAATTGTGTAAGAGCAACCAACATTTCCTTTTGCTGTACATGGAAGTATCATGAGTCAGAGGTGGTTAGACAGAAACTAACAACAAATGCATGCCATTTTTGTTTAGTGTCATACAGTGTATGATTTCTAGTTTAGTCATTCTTATACTTTAAACTTCCTGGAGAAAATAACTTGGGGTACAGGCAGGGTTTTGGTGAGGCAAGTTTTATCAAAGTAATACTGAAAGTCTCTTGTTGTTAGATATTATCAAATCAACTAAGACTCATAGTGACCCTATGAACAATAGATTGAATGAAATCTTGCTGTAGCAAGTACCAACATCATCATCTCTGCCAAGCTCAAATCCATTGCTACAGTTATAGTATCAATCTATGTCATGGAGAGTTTTGCTAATGTCTGCTCTTCTCCAATTGATGTCTTTTTCCAAGTACTGGCCCTTCTAACAACCTATTCTAAGTATGTGAGATGTACTTTTATCGTCTTTGCCTCTAAGGAATGCCCTGGCTTCAATTCTGACAAGATAGAATTCTTTCCCCTTTTGGCAGTTCACAGACTTCTCATTACTCTTTGTCAACACCCTTCTTTGGTCTTACATATTCACTGTCTGGTTTCAGAGGTTTATGATGCAGTAGAAAACCATGACTTGGATTAGGTCCACTCTAGTCTTTAACATACTCGCTCTTTAGTCTTATTGTCCACATCCAGATCCATCTAATGATGGTCAAATAAAAATCCAAAGCACTGATTTCTTCCTAGAATTCCATACTCAAGCTGGGATTCTGAAATGTCCTTTGACACACTTCAAATTGATAATGGCAAATAAATTTCGCTCTAAGGGAAAAAAAATCACTAAAATAAATTTAACACTAGGGTCAAATAGTGAAATTTAGACTAACTTTGGTACATTTGAGTCATGTAAAATCTTGTTATAATTTTTATATATATAGCAATTCTATATAGTTCTCTCTCCCCCCCTCAATCTTTATTTTGATTTTTAAATGCCAGACATACTATTTTGTGTTTATATACATGACACTTATCCAGAAATGTAGCTGTTACTTGAATTTTACAAGTGGGAGAATGATGCTAAGGATTCCAAAGTAACTTGAGATTTTATATCTATGAAATACAAGAGTGAGAATTCAAAACAAGGTCAATTTTACTCCAAACTCTTGGTTTTTCTCATTTAATACAATGATTTTTCAATTTATCACTTTTCTAACATAAGATTGTGACACACTTAGAAATTTTTCTATAAACCCACCCTCTACTGGTTAATCCCCACTAACAATGACCTTCTACCAGGTTTCCATGTTAATAGATCTTTATGGAAGAAGACTTTCATCCTTCTCCTTTGGAACCACTGTTGGGATAGAACTTTCGGCTAGCATCTGTAATGCCACCAGGCTTTCTCAATGAAGACTGATTCTTGTTGAATTTTTTACGTTTGAATCACAAATATTTTTGCTTAAGTCTACTTAAAACTCAATCATTACACATTCTGTATTACACTCAAAGAAAATGAATAAAAATTATTGGTAGACTGCGTTGACCAAATTTCTTTTGATTATCTTAACTGATTATATTGATTAAATGAAAATAAAAGCAAAATAGAAAACAAGCATATGTGATTGTGATTATTTTCTTTACCTTGGTTAGATGTATCAAGTCAAAAGGATTTTTACTCTGATAAAAAAAACAACATTAATTGTAAGGAACACTTAAAATGTGATGATCACTACATAGACTTTCAGAAAAAGAAACACATAAAAAACTATTTGACTCATGCTTATTAAATATTTATCTTTTATAATTAAAAGAAACCAACTTTTAATAAATAAGTGGTTGAGTGTTGTATTCCTTTCTCTGAAATGTGTAGAGATGTTTTAAATATAAGTATCCTGAGTAACTTTAAAAGTGACAGGTTTTAAATATACAAGATATTTTACATTAACTTCACATTTATTTTATAATACTCACCTAATGAGGATTTTAAAAATTGTTCTGACCTTTAAGATTGCTGAATACAGCAGAGTAAGAGCCATTGTTTTTTAAATAATGTTTAAAGGATTGGAACAAAGTTATATTTGTCACAGTTGAAAATACTCCAGTGTAATCTCTTTTGATTTATGGACCTAAAGCTCCCTGAAATATTTTGTAAATCAAAGTAATATTCAGAATGTACAAGATAGCTTTTTGTGTTTTTTATTATTCAGATAAAAAGTTGCAATGTCACAATTTGACAACTTTCATTTTGACCCAACAATACAGAAAAATATTCTGATTTGGAATTTGCTTTAGTATATG
This sequence comes from Elephantulus edwardii, assembly GCF_000299155.1. NCBI lineage: Eukaryota > Metazoa > Chordata > Mammalia > Macroscelidea > Macroscelididae > Elephantulus > Elephantulus edwardii. The sequence goes on along the minus strand of NW_006399860.1, from coordinate 12,105,133 downwards.
TGCTCCATCTAAGTGAGGAATTTTTCTCTGATCTGTGAAGCAAGGGTAAACTCCAGCCTGAAGAGAAGAAAAGTGATTTCTGAGGAAGATAATTATCCAACATTCTGACAACCGAACTTTGATCACAAAATGCCCAATGTTGAATTTTATTTAGATGTATCCTCAGTTCTTTACGTATTGTTGTTGTTGTTATTGTTATGTACTGTTGAGTTAGTTACCTGTGATTCCTGGAGACCCTATGTACAGCAGCTCTGAAGCCTGCTCTGTCCTGAGCCAGTCTCACTGATTCCAACATACCCATCCCAAATGCCCCAATTATTATATCAATACATCTCATCTGAGGTCTTCCTCTTCTGTGCTGTCCCTCCAACCTTTTAAGCATGATGTCCTTCTACTAGGACCAGTCCCTTCTGGCCATGTGCCCAAAGAATGTGAGACAGAGCTTCAAAGTTCTAGCCTCCAAGGAAAAAGTTGATTTCACCCTCTCAAAGACAAACCTATTTGTTTTCTTGGCAGTACATGGTATGATCAATACTCTTCTTCAACATCACAACTCGAAGGTGCCAATTCTTCTTCTGTCATCCTTAGTCATTGTCTAGCTCTCTTATGCATACCAAATAATCCTGAAGACCATGGCCTGGACTAGGTGCACCCTAGTCGCTAGGCTCATATCATTGCTTTTCAGTACCCTGGAGAGGTCCCTGACAGCAGCTTTTCCCAGTGCAATTTGTCTTTTGATTTCCTGACTGCTAGTGCCAAAAGTGTCTATTGTGGAACCAAGCAAGCTGTAATTGTTAACAACTTCAACTCTTCTCCATCTATCATGGTGCTGCCAATTAGCCCAGTGGTGAGAATCTTTGTCTTCTTGATATTGAAGACTACTGTCCTTGACTTTCTCCAGCAAGTGCTTCAGACTTTCCTCAATTTCAGCAAGTAAGGTTGTATCATCTGCATAACATAGGTTTTGATAAATCTTTCTCTGATCCTGATGCCACATTCCTCCTCTTTAAATCCCTGCTTCCCAAATGATCTGTTTTACGTATACATTGAAAAGATATGGAGACAAGATGAATCCTTGACACACTCCTTTCTTGATTTTGAATCATGCAGTGTTTCCTTGCTCTGTTCTGATGCAAGCATAGGTTTCATATAATTATAATCAAGTGTTCTGAGATTCCCATTCTCTTCAAGATTTACCACAATTTGTTGTAATCCACACAGTCAAATGTCTTTGCATAGTCAATGAAACACAGATAGACATTCCTCTAGTACTCCTTGCTTTCTGCCAAGATCCTTCTGACACTGGCTATAATGTTTCTCGTGCCACCACCTCTTCTTATCCCAGCTTGTATTTCTTATAGTTTTCTGTCAATATACTATTTCAGTCATTTCTGGATAATCTTCAGTAGGATTTTGCTTGTGTGTCATTTTAGTGATATTATTAAATATTTTTTACACTCTGTTGGGTCACCTTTTTTGGAATGGGTATAAATATGGATATCTTTCAGTCTGCCAAGTAGTTGTCCTCCAAATTTCTTGGCAAAATCTGGTGAGCACATCTAGGGAAACATCTATTTGTTGAATGATGTCAATAGATATTCCAATAATTTTGGGGGCTTTCTTTTTTGCCAGGTCCTTCAGGGATGCCTGCACTTCTTCCTTCATCATCATGGCTTCTTGATCATATGTTGTTTCTTGGAATTTTATGTGTCAGCCAATTCTTTTTTGGTACAATGACTCTGTATACTCTTCCCATCTTCTTTTAATGC
>NW_006399860.1:12097906-12103079 GCF_000299155.1 Elephantulus edwardii | reverse complement strand
ATGCTTGGATGGCACAGGATAGGTTCAGCTCTGTTGTTCATAGGGTTTCTATGAGTCATAATTGATTCTGTGGCACTTAACAACAACAGCAATAGAGGAGAAGAAAGGGAGCTCATGTTTCATTTAATCCCCATTATATTTCTTTGGCTCAATTTCATTATTTTTAAGTATAGGCCAGGTGTATTATTGAATTTTTTTACTCTATTAGATTTATTGTGGTTATGACTATGATTATGAAAGAATGTTGAATGAAATGGAATATGTACTGTACTTTTGAATATGCAAACCAATGACGTCTGAAGAAGAAACTGAGTCTGGTTTACATGTCAGAAAAAGTATTAGTGAATGGCTATAAAATGGTTGTACTTTACTTTAGTGTATCCTGGGCAGCTGGACAAATCTGGAAGACATAATCACCATAATTAACCATGGTAGTTAGAAAACAAAGGGCAATTATTTTTTTTTTTACAAAATAAAAAGCTTTACTCCACTCAGGTCATTAAGATAGATTATGATATAAGTAGGACCAACTCTACACCCGTTATATTCTGTGCACCTTCCAAACTGAGGGGATTATATTCCAGCACCATAGCAGAGAGTGTTCTGACATTATTCATGAAGTTTTTGAGGATATTACTTCAGAAGTAGATAGCCAATCTTGCCTCTTAGTGTGTCTTAGTCTAGAAACTCTGCCAAAGCTTCTTTAGAAATACCGGTGGAAATCTTCCAGCATCACAGCAATACACAAATAACTATAGCACAGCAAACTGATGGATAAGCAATGGGAAACAATGACACAGATCAACAACTAAAATCAAAGCTGAAAAAAAAAATTAAGGTTTTCTGCCAAATTTGCCATCTGAAATTTATCACACCTGTAATCATATTGCATTAATAATATATGATAAATGGAAAGCAAAAGTTAGAAATAAAAACAAGGGCTTCTATGTGGAAAATATGGCTTTTATAACAGAAATGAAACAAAACATGCCACGATAGAATTTTGTATCATCAAGGACTTATTAATTCAGAGTGGCATCCACTTCCTAAAAAAACATGCCTCTGGAAACTCTACAAACTTTGATAAATGACTATAGTTATAGAAGGAAGGGCTTCAGGCATTTTGTTCATAGGGTCATTATGAGTCGTGCTAAACTTGACAGCAATTAACAACAACGATATATATTTTAAAGAAAAAAACAACATAATGATGACTATATTCATGTTCCTCATCTCATAAACTAACATAGAAATCAGATTAATTATACTGCTGGAAAGAGACAGTGAAAAAAAAAACAAAAAACTCATTATCAACAGTTTAAATAAGGTCAGGGGCCAATTGTCATATGGAATTTCAAATTGAAGCTGAATAAAATAAGAACAAGTCTACATGAGCCAAGATACAACCTTGAGCTTATCCCACCAGAACTTAAAACAATTGCAGGAATATATTTGATTCATTGAACACTACTACTAATGGCCCATACAAGTTTGAATGATCATCCAAATGTTTAAAGAGCTAAGATAATGGTTTAAAACTAAGGTGTGGCTTATCCAAGCCTTGGCATTTTTAATTGCTTCCTCTGCAATCTGAAATATAGACAAAGAATAAGGAAGACTGATTATGAATCAATGCCTTTAAATTATTGTATTGGAGAAAAATGTTGACTTATCATAAAATTCCAAAAGAAGAAACTTGGAAAAAGTTAAATCAAGATGCTCTTCAGAGTATGATGAAAGTAGGATGAAAACTCATGTTCCTTATTTTGGGCCTGTTGTTAGAAAATATCATTACAAAAAGATATAAACCTGGGAAAATGAAGATCAGAAGAAAAAAATATATGAAAGACCTACAAGGAGATGGGATGACACAGAGGCTGTAATAATGGGCTTGTTCATGGCATAAATTGCGACGATGGGGCAGAATAGAGCAAAGTTTTAATCTATTGTAATCAGGTTACTGAAAGTTGTAGCTGATTTAAAGCCAACTAGAAAACAAACAGATTCATCCTAGAGAGGGTTAAACCAGGCTACTCCTTGGAGGCAAAGATTCTGGGGCTTCGTCTGACATACTTTGGACATGTTGCAAGGAGAGACAGGTCCTTGGAGAGGAACATCATGCTGGGTAGAGTAGAGGGACAGTGCAGGAGGGGAAGACCCTCTATGAGGTGGATTGATTCAGTGACTGGGGTAATCAGGATGGGTGTGTCAGAGGCAATGCGATTGGCACAGGATAGAACAGGGTTTAGGGCTGTTGTACATAGGGTCGCTATGAGTCAGTCGCAAGCGACTCGACGGCACATAACAACAACAACAACAACAGCAATGTACATTCATATATTTACTTATGGTATATGGTGGACAAGCTTGGAAGGAGGAGTGGCATCTACTTCCATAATAGCTTGCCTCCGGGAACCCTATGAACTTGGACAGAGGATGAGAGACACTCAAGCGTTGAGGACTCTGCTTCATAGGGTCGATATGAGTCACCGGCGACTCGATGGCACTTAACAATAACACCATATAGTGGACAAGATTTCCAGAATAATTCTCTCTCCAACACACCTAAAATTTTAAGAGAAAAATTTAAATAAGTGAATGAGCTTCCAAGAAGATGAGAAATTTGCAGAAGTCAGTCAAATATGAAGGAAAACAGAACACTCAGAATGAGTAGATAATTGAAAATAATTCTACCCTTAAAGACTTTAAAAACAAAACAAAGAACCAGCAATAAAACAAAAAGAAAGCCACAACAAAACCAAAACACTAGACAGGTGAAATTAAAATTTATGATTCTAAGAGATTTTAGAACAAGATAGAAATTTGAGATCAAAACTCAGAAATCTAATGAGAGACTCTTTGTAATTTTGTTGTTGTGTACCAAAGAATAAGAACTGAGCCATAGCTGACCCTCCAGTGGGTTTTCAGAGGCAGTAAATTGCATGGAAGAAGACTGCCCATTCCTCTTCTGTGGAGCAGCTGGTGCCCTTGAACCATGTGCCTTCAGGATTACAGCATAGCTTCTTGCCACTAGGTCACCAGAAGGAAAAAGACCACTCAATGATAGTCACATGCTGTCCAAGAAACCAGTGAGTATATTACTTTTCATGGGATGAGAAGTTATATCTACAGGCAGAATTCAAGTGGCTAATCAACAGATGCTAAAGTGAGGAGATTATTCTGATTTATCACAAGAGATAAAGCCAATGTTGCTTACTTTGAAAAGGAAAGAAAACAAGGAGCCAAGGATATGGACAGCTGGAAAGAGAAAGATTTTTTTTGTTTTTCCTAGAGACATTGGAAAGGAATTTAACCATGCAGACATCTGATTATACTCTAAATCCAGGCAACTTTAGACAGAGAGAGTAGAAGTGTCTATATGGTTCCCGAAGCTATAGCTCTATGTCAACAGATTGCCTCATCTTCCTTTCAAGGTGTGACAAGAGGGTTTGAACCATCTCATTTTCATCTAACAATGAGGAATTCTTTAGGGACTATGCCACGGGTTTTGTATTCTAGCCCAATAAAGCTTTTTTTAAAACTTTTGAGCTGAAGACTTTTAAGATCATAAAATTTCATTGCAGACAATGTAATTGTAATTTATTAGAGTAGCCATCAAATTCCTTGGGTTTAGTAGCATAATTTTCTGTCCTAAATGTAGCTAGCACCCTCGCTGTTGTCATTGTTATTGTTGTTAAGTGCATTTGAGACGTAGACCGCTCATAGTGACCCTAAGAACGAAAGACCTGAGCACTGTTATAGAGTTTCCAGAGGCAAGCCATTTTGGAAGGGGATGCCACTATTGCTTCCAAATATAGAATAATAATTTTAAAACGACCAAAAATTGAATATCACTTCCACTTTAATTATGGAAAATTTAATTCCGAAATAATCTGAACAAGATTGCATAAAATAAAATATCATATACTTATTTAAAGACCTTGCCGATCTGTAAATACAAAGAATTACAGGGCAGAGAAAAGCCCTTGTGAAGTATTAGAGAATTTCAGAGTGGGATGAGCTCTTTTAGAATAACATCAGCCATTTTTAAGCATGATGTATTAGCCAATTCTGAGGAACACATCCAGAAGGAGTTAGCAATCCTTAAACATAAACATATTGCTGTTATAAGAATGAGGTAGCAGGATTTTCACAGCCACAGCTATAAAACCAAGCACACTACCTTATAAACACAGTAAGGTTTGTTTGTATGTACAACAGCCCTATACTCCGGTCTGTCCTGTGCCAATCGCACTGTCTCGTGACACTCCCATCCCAATTATCCCAGTTACTGAATCAATCCACCTCATAGAGGGCCTTCCTCTCCTGCGCTATCCCTCCACCCTCAGGCCTGGTTTAAATTTGTTTTTTGGTCAAACATTCTTCTAGGTGGTATAGCGCTGGTCTGTGCTTTGCTGTACAGATGTAACTCGTGGCTGGTGTGGTGCTAAACACTGTGACCTGTGACACAGATGTGCCAAATGCAATAATGGATACCCAAGGTAGACAGTGTTTGGTGGAGCTTCCTGAATAACATAAGCTTGGAAGCAGGAGTGGCATCCACTTCTGAAATGGCTTGCCTCCAAAAACTCTATGAGCAGTACTCAGGTCTTTCGTTCATAGGTTCACTATGAATCGGCTATGACTTGATGGTACTTAACAACAATTGGTTTATTTACAAAGTCTACATACAATGTGTTTCACACTATCCTTCATTCACATTGTGTTTCATAAAATCAAAATTAATCACTATTGAACTGTGCCCACAATTGCCATATCTTTCAAAATCCTCACTGAATCTTTCAAACTTCCTTTACACCTCCTCCATTTACCCATCACATTGTGACCCTATGATTTCCTCTCTGCCCATCTTCACCCCTCTGCTTCCACCTTTCCATCCTTGGATTCTCATACATGTTTTAATAGTTATTTTCTCTTTCTACAAAAATGGTCTTGTTGTTGTTGGTATTAAGTGCCACTGAGTTGCTTGCGATTCATAGCAACCCTATATACAGGAGTCCTAAATGCTGTTCTATCCTGTGCAAACCTCGCCGTCTCAAACACACTCATTCCCACCACTCCACTCACAGAATCAATCCATCTCATTGAGGGTATTTCTCTCCTATGCCATCCCTCCACTCTCCCAAACATGATGTCCCTCTCTAAGGACCAG
>NW_006399860.1:12090828-12093261 GCF_000299155.1 Elephantulus edwardii | reverse complement strand
TTCAAGATGGATCTAGAAATTACTTTTTTTACTATGAAGGCAACCCCATTTTTCCTTGTCTTTTCATCTCCAGAGTAATATATCATATGATCATCGGACTCAAAATGCCCCATGCCAGTCCATCTCATCTCTCCAATGCCTAATATGTCAATATTTATGCGTTCCATTTCTTTCTTAACAATTTCTAATTGCTTATACTACACTATGTCTTTAAATGTAAGTTGAAAATCTTTATCTTATGTATGTAGATAAGAATCCCTGATGGGTTTGTGGTTAAAATCTCATGGATAACAGAAAAAGTTGTCAGTGTGACTCCATTACTTAACTCTGGCAGGGAAAAAAATTAAAAAGACATGATGATCTGCTTCCATAAAGATTCACTGGGTTAGAAAGTCTGTGGGACAGTTGCTATGTAAATAGAATCACTCTTAACCACAGGAATTTCTTTTTTTTATGTTACCTAGGTCTTATCAGTGCACAATAGGGTTTTAACTCCATAACTCTTCTCTTGAGAAGGAATTTATCCATAATTGACTCTCCAGTGAATTACTCATGATGCAAATCATAAGATAGAGGATTATTCATCTTTCTCTTCTGAACAAAGTCCCTGGTGAATTCAAACCACTAAAGGAGTAATGTTTGAATTAGCAGCACACTCCCTATAGACTATGTCAACAGAGTTTTTAGGTGTTAAATAAAAACAAAGTGGACACAGAGAAAAATAGGCACAAACGGAGCGTAAGATTAGACCGGATGGCAATCACCAGATAATTGAAGAATATCCAGATAACTAGACATAAGAAAATATAAAAGGTCTTCCTTCAGAAACAATAGACAGTTTTGAAACTTAACCAAATTAAAACTTCCAACCTTCCAAAATGTGGCAAGATAATTGCTTATTAAATTAATCAAATTGTGGCATATCTGTCACAGCAACTTTAAGCAACTAAGACTCTTCTTAATATTTTCTCCTCATATATATTTATTCCTTAATGAGCATTATGTTATACACAAGGGAACAATGAATGTTTAAAATCAGGAAAGCTGTTGTATCCTTTCCTCATACCTATTTAATCTCTATGATGAAGAAATTGTTCATGAACATTTCTTTCTTTGCTTATAGAATGCCTATGTAACTATTGCCTAGAAATATATGCTTATCAATATTTCTGGAACACATCTCTTAAATATTATAATTTCCTGTACACTTCCTTTCTTTAAATCACTGTATTTGTGCTCTATAACTCATGATCATTTTGCTGTCTAACAGTTAGCTGCTTTATTCAACTTGGAAAAGAGTACTGAATATACCATGGGTTGACAAAAGAACAAGCAAGTCTATCTTGGAAGAAGTGCAAACAGGGTCCTTGGAGGCAAGGAGAGTTATATACTTCACATACTTTGGTCATGTTACTAGGATTGTCTGATCTTGGAAAAAGACATCATGCTTGGAAATGTGGATGGTTAGAGAATGAGAGGAAGACCCTGAACAAGACGTATTGACACAGTGACTGTAACAATGGGGCTTAAGCAGAACATTATGAGGATGGTCCAAATATAGGACACGGTTCATATCCGCTGTTCATAGGGTCACTAAGAGTCATAGGCAATGTGATCGTGCCTAACAACAACAAACTTCAAATAGATTGTTTACATAGCCAGACATAAATTGTGCCTTCTTGTCAACTACTGAGTTCATTCTTCTCTAGAAATCAATTTCAAGTTGCTCCATTAACAATTCAGGAGTTCCTAGCAACGAATGAAGGAACTAATTCAATATTTTTCCTTTTCCTCTACTTCTTTGCTGTGTACTGCATGCTTTGGAAATAAAGGAAGATGTCAACAAATGTTGATGCAAATAGAATTTCCAGTATTGACAAATTCATTTGAAAAGATGGACACAATGCCATGAAGTTATTACTAATGTGTTCTTTATAAAATGTAGTTTATGACCCTGGTTAATCTTTAGAAGCAGTATACCTTACTTTAAAAAGTTCTGGTAGCATAGTGGATAGTTTGAATTGCTAATGAACAATTGCTGATTTGAACTAGCTACTCAACCCTGCTTGCTGAAACTGAGGAGGATCTGAAGAGCTTGCTGCTGAAGTTCAGGGACTGCAGCCTTCAATATGGATTGAGGTTCAATGTCAAGAGGACAAAGATTCTCACCACTGGACCAATTGGCAGCATGAGGATGGGTGGTGAAAAGATTGAGATTGTTCACAGCTTTAGTTGCTTGGCTCCACAATCAACACTCTTGGCACCAGCAGCCAAGAAATTAAAAGATGTGTTGCCATGGGAAAGTTTGCTGTTAGGGACCTCTCTAAAGTACTGAAGAGCAACAGTGTGTCTGGAGACTAAGGTACGTCTGGTACAGGCCATGGTATTTGCAATCACTTGTTATGCGCTAGAGAGCTGGACAATGACCAAGGA
>NW_006399860.1:12085515-12090728 GCF_000299155.1 Elephantulus edwardii | reverse complement strand
TCTTTGTTTTCTTGATGTTGAGCTTCAATCCATATTGAAGACTGCAGTCCTTGACCTTCTGCAGTAAGCACTTAAAGTCCTCCTCAGCTTCAGCAAGCAGGGTTGTGTCATCTACATAACACAGGTGGTTGATGATTCTTCCACCAATCCTGATGCCACATTCCTCCTCATACAGCCCAGCATCTTGGATGATTTGTTCTGCATACAGATTGAAAAGATATAGAGACAGAATACATCCCTAATGGACTCCCTTCTTGATTTTGAACCATGTAGTGTCTCCCTGCTCTTTTCTGGTCCAAGTATAGGTTTCATATTGGCACAATCAATGTTCTGGGATTCCCATTCTTCTCAGAGTCAGCCACAGCTTGTTGTGATCCACACAGTCAAAAGCCTTTGCATGTGGAAATTATTGAACAATATCATTGATATCACATACAAGCAAGATTCTGCTGAAAATTATCCAAAAACATTTGGAATAATATGTCAACAGAGAACTGCCAGATGTGCAGGCTGGATTTAGAAGAGGTAGTGGTACTAGGGATATTATAGCTAACGTTAGATGGATCTTGGCAGAAAGCAGAGAATACCAGAAGAATGTCTATCTGTGCTTCACTGACTATGCAAAGACTTTTGACTGTATGGATCACAACAAACTATGGTTGACTCTGAGAAGAATAATGGTCTTAGGCAGTATTATTTGTTGTTATGAGACTGAGTTAGTTCACTCAGAATACTACTCTCCAGTCTCTCTGAATGTGTATAGTAATTTTTTAAAATAGTTGCTCCTAAGTTGTGAGTAGTATTTCGTTGTGTGAATGTACCACATTTTCTCAAGCCATTCAGTTGTGTTTGGACATATGGGCTGTTTCCATGTAGCACAGTTGTGAATAATGCTGCTGTGAACATTGGTGAACTGTTTGTGTCTCAGTTTTAACTACCTTTGGGTATGTTCCTAACAGTGGAATAGCTAAATCATATGGAATTTCTGTGATCAGTTTTATGAGGAAATGCCAAGCTGTCTTCCAGAGAGACTGTACCATATGTGATGTTCTTTTGTGAACTTCTGTACCTTAATTAGAAAAAAAAAAATCAGTGTTTTTAAAAAAATAAGATTAGAAAATTCTCCAAATTTTATTCATTCAATACATGTTTTGTTACCTGTATTCATTCTTGTCCTAAGTTGAGTAAATAAATCACAATTAGCAATGCATTAAAAGATGATATTCCATACATTCTTTTGTTGTGTGTCATTGAGCCAATTTCAACTGAGAGCCACGCTGTATGACAGACTAGAACTGCTTCATAAATTTTCCTACCAAGATGCATTGAGCGCCTTTATGTTGGGAACATGAAGAATCAGTAGATAGAAAACATGAACTTGGTGACAGAAATGAGGCTGGAGATAAAAATGCTAGAGTTATGTATAATCAATGATTTACTCATTGCCTACACCTTTTATAAGAAGCACATATGGTGACTATACACATGGACTTCACATGAAGGCCTGCACAGGAATTAGATTGATTACATCTGTGGAAGGAATCATTGAGAATCTCAGTTTCAGTGATGTAAACTAGACCAGGTGCTGATTGTAGAACAGACCAACTACTTGCATGCAAATTCAAACTGAAGATAAAGAAAACTAAAGCAAACACACAAAAATCAAAATTAGTCCTTGAATCTATGACACCTGAATTTAACGCTATCTCAAGAATAGGTCTTAAACATTAATGAGTAAAGATAAGATGATCTGTGGGAAGACATCAAGAATATCATCCATGAAGTATGTAAAAGGTCATTACAAAGAGGGAGGAGAGAGAAGACACCAAGATGGATGTCAGTAATGACTCTGAACATTGCACTGCACTAGAGTACCAAGAAGACAAAGCAAAGGGAAGAAATCAGTCAAGAAACTGAACAGGTGGTTTTAAAGGGCATCTTGGGAAGAAAAAACAAATTATTATAATGAAATGTGCAAAGAGCTAGAGTTAGAAAATTAAAAGGGATGATCACTCTACATTACTTAAGCTGAAGAATCTAAAAAAACAAATTCAAGCCTTGAGTTGAAATACTTAAGAATTCTATGGGCAAAATATTGAATGCTCCAGGAAGCATCAAAAAAGGATGTAAGGAATACACAGAATCCTTATATCAAAAGGAATTGGTCAACACAGAAAAATTTCATGAAACAACCTATTAACAAGAGGCAATGGTGGTAAGGGGAGAAGTTTAGGCTACTCTAAAGGAATTGGCAAGAAACAAGGCTCCAGAAATTGATGATACCAACTGACATATTTCAACAAACAGATATTTCTGTAGATGTGCTCAAGAGGTTATGCCAGGAAATCTGGAGAACAATTACCTGGCAAACTGATTTGAGGCAATGTATATCTCTATCTCTATCTCTATCTCTATCTCTATCTCTATATCTATTTATATCTATCTATCTATCTATCTATACACAGATATATATATTTCCATTTTTTTTAAAAAAGGTGATATAACAGAGTGTGGAAATTATCGAAAAATATCACTGATATCATACACAAGCAAAATCATGCTGAAATTTATCCAAAATGAATGGAACAGTACATGAAGAGACAACTACCAGAAATGCAAGCTGGGTTTAGAAGATGCCGTGACACCAAGAACATTATCACCAATGTCAAATGGATCTTGGCTTAATCAGAAAGTATCAGGCAGATATCTATATGTGTTTTATTGACTCTACAAAAGCATTTGATTGTGTAGATCACAACACATTGTGACCACCCTTGAGAAGAATGAGAGTCCAACGATATTTAATTATGCTTATGTGAATCATATACTTGCACCAGGAAGCAATCATCAGAACAAAGCAAGGAAACACAGCAAAGTGCATGTTTCAAATTCAGGAAAGGCGTACATTAGGTATGTGTCATGTCTCTATACATTTTTAATCCAGGTGCAGAACAGATTATTTCGGAGGCTGGACTTTATGAAAAGGAATATTGCATCAGGATTTGAGGAAGAGTCATCAACAACCTGCCTTATTCAAAGACTTAACTTTGCTTGCTGAAACTAAAGAGGACCTGAAACATTTGCTGCAGAAGGTCAAGGTCTGTAGTCTACAATATGGATTGAAGTTCAATGTAAAACAAAACAAAAACAAAAAACAAAACTAATGAAAAAAACCCAATAAACAAAGCAAAGATTTTCACCAGTGGGACAATTGACAACCCATGATAAATGGAGAAGAGATTGAGGCTGTTAGTAATTTTAGTTTGCTTCATTGCACAATCAACACATAGGGCAACTATGTCAATTTAGAGACTAAGGTGCATCCAAATTTGTGGTCTCTTTTAATTACTTACTTGTCGCTTACAGTCCACTGGCAACTTAACAGCGACAACCTGATGGGAGTAAGCACGATGGAGAATTCACTCCGGGAGAGGATCAGAGAGTCAATCCAGCTCAACTTTATTAGGATAAGCACTGCACTTACATACACAGGAAGACAGGATAGGGTGGGTTTACAGACGTGGGACATGTGGATTGGTCGGGAGAAACTCAGCCTCGTGAGGATCACTCCTGGCTCAACAGAAGCAGCACCTGTTTTCCCAGGTGGCGAGTTTTCTCGAGCTGGTACAGCCAAACACAGGGGAGCTTTCTTTACCCTGTATTAAAGGCGTTTGGGAGGCTTGCACCTGTGTGGAGCTCAGGTGACCCGTCCTAGCCAGGGGCCTTCTCTTCCTCCCCAACATTCTGCAACATTTACTATGCATCAGAAATATCGACAATGACTAATGATAATAGAAGAATCAATGCCTTTCAGTTGTAGTGCTGAAGAAATCATGAACTGCTAGAAGAACAAACAGGTCTGACCTGGAGAAGATGAAATCTAGTTGCTCTTTGGAGGCAAGGATTTTAAACTTTCATCTCACATTCTTTGAGTATGTTGCTAGGAGAGACCAGTTCTTGGAGAAGGATATCATGCTTGGAAAGTTGGAGATACAGCACAGAAGAGGAAGGCCCTACATGAAATGGATTGGCACAGTAATTGGAGTAATGGAATCTTGGAGTCAGTGAGATTGGCTCAGGATAGAGCATGGTTCGGGGATACTGCAAATAGGGTCACTATGTGTTGCAGGTGATTTGATGGCACATAACAACAACAATCATTAAGGGAGCAGATTGCCCAGTGTTTTCTCCTAAGTCACTAGGTACAAACATTAGTTAATGACCAAGTACTCACCCACTACTATATCGTCTAGTAGGCAAAAATTTTGGTTATTGAAATAGCCAATGTAATGAAGGATGAAAATAATTTGCCCAAAGATAGAATTCCACCATCATCTTTCACAACATTTCTATAATATGCTGTCATTTGTTATTATACAAGAAGACAATTAAATGTTGATTAAGCCAGAATTCCTATTATTATTAAACTGTTTACTTCAATGCTGGTTAAAATTCTTAAGCCTTGAATTCTTTTCTTGAAATAATACATGCTACTCAAATTGTTCAACTCCTAAAGAGAGAAATTCTGGGCTGCTGTGGTTGCCATACATCTGGAAAATCTGATTCCCTGGCCAGCATCTGCATTCTCCCCCACCCATCCTTCCTAACTCAAGTCCAACTCTGAAGTAATTCTGAGACTCCTCTCTGCTTCCAAGAAAGGTGATTCACACAAATGGAAAACCATTTAAATAGATCATCCATGCAGACAAGAGAGTTTTCTGTTTCCACTTTTATTACCATTTTCTTCAAATTTCTAAGACAAATTAAATGCTTAGATGAAGTTAATGGTTGAATAGAAATTAACTGCAGCTATATATATTGGGTCTACAGGATTATTTAATAATTCTTTAGGGTTTTTTCAAGCTCTACTTCATTGAATTATAGAATCTCAAGAGTTGGAAATGGCCTTAGAGATAATTTAGCATAACCTCCCATTCAACGTAAAGTTTCTTTCTTCAACATCTCTGACAGATGGCCATTTAGCTTCTGCTTGAACATTTTCAGTCACTGGAGCTTATTGCTTTCTGAAACTTTTATCTTGGAAAGCTTTAATTATTAGAAAGTACTTTCTTACATTGATCCCCAAAATGCATCCTAGTTATTCCAATCCTTCTTTTTGTTTTATTTTTTCCTGTATATTTGATATGATGTACATATCTTTATGCTTATACTTGTTGTTTGTTGTTATGTGCCGTCGAGTTGTTTTCAACTCT
>NW_006399860.1:12061426-12080275 GCF_000299155.1 Elephantulus edwardii | reverse complement strand
CATAGGACAGAGCAGAGTTTAGAGCTGTTGTACATAGGGTCACTGTAAGTGGCAAGTGACTTGACTGTACATAACAACAAACAACAACAACTCTTCAGGGACTTCTAGTGGTATAGTCTCTAAGGAGTTGTATTGTTAATTAAAGGCCTTAACTCTCTGGCAGTTAAAACCATCGGTAACCCCTCAAGAGAAATATGAGTGGTCTTCTGTTCCTTGGGAGAAGGATGGTCAATCTCTTCCTGTGCAGTTTACTGCCTCTTCAAACCCTATGGAGGGTCAGCTAGGAGTTGTTTCTGACTTGATGACACACAGTGACAACCACCTCCCATAAAGATTCACCTCTGAAACCCAATGGAGGTCACTGTGAGTCAGAATCATCTGAATGACAGTAGGTTTTTAATGTAGGTTTAGCCGGTTTTCTGTGTGACAGTACAAATTAACAGATGAACACAGAGCTCTTAAAGAGCTGAAATCCAGTGGGAAGCATTAACAAGGCAATGAAAAATTACAAAGCAGTATAGCAAGTTTTATGATAGAAATAAGCACAGGGCTATTTGTGAATAGAAGAACACAACTTTTCCTGTGTTTTTGGCATGTGTGTAGAGACTTATTGTAGTGGTACAAGAGAAGTCTTACATTTTAAAAGGCCAACAGGAATTTTCTCACTAAATTGCAACCTTTTAGTATGTATATATGTCTGTCTGTCTGTCTGTCTGTCTGTCTGTATATTCATTCATGTTATTGTTAGGTGCTGTCGAGTTGAGTATAACTCATAACAACCCTATGAATGATGATCTAAACTTTATCTGATCCTGTGCCATCCTCACAAGCTCTAAAACACTTGAACTCACTGCTGCAATGTCTGTGCCAATCCATCTGGTTGAGGGTCTTTCTCTCTTTCACTGACCATTCGCCTTCCCAAGCATGTTGACCCTCTCCTAGTACATGAGCTACATTTTCTCTAAGCAATATCTGTTTGCTCTTTTGACAGTCCAATGAGTTGGAAGACAGAGAAGGAGGGGAGGAATGATGTATACTGATACATCATTGAAACAGATGAGGGAGAGAACTGTTTGGGAGGGCTATATGATTGGGTATTATTGTCATGACAGGAGTCCAGAATGAAGGTTACACAGTGAAGTGGACTTGAGAGGAGGGATTGCATAAAAATAAGAGTTTTTCTTTTACTTTTCAAGGAGAAGAGTGAATTGGGGGAAAGGAGGTGGGCTGGGAGAAAAGTGCAACAATAAAGGATAGGAAACCCTAAATCTCTGTAAACTTTCATTGAAATTAATTTAAAAAATCAGAAAAAATACAATTGTTAACAGTATTTATAAACTTTCTATTTCTAGAAACTATATGAATGTAATTTGTGTTTATTTTATTTTTCTGGATCTTTAAGTTATGTTTGAAAAATGTTTAATAATGAGTTTATTTTGACAAAACATTGTTGTTGTTGTTGTTGTTAAGTGCTGTCAAGTCGTCTATGACTCACAGCAACCTTATGTATAACAGCCCTAAACTATGCACTACCCTGTGCCAATCCCACCATCTCCGATACACCTACATCCATTACCCCAATCATTGAATCAATCCATCTCATTGAGGGTCTTCCTCTCCTGGACTGTCCCTCCACCCTCCCAAGCATGACGTCCCTCTCCAACATGTCCAAAGTATGTCAGACGAAACCTCAGAATCCTTGCCTCCAAGGAGCAACCTAGCTTCACCCTCTTCAAGACAAACCTGTTCAATTTCTTAGCAGTCCATGGCATATTTAATACTCTTCTCCAGCATGACAGCTCAAAGGCAACAATTCTCCTTTTATCATCCCTAGACATTGTCCAGCTCTCTGATGCATAGCAAGTGATTGCAAAGATCATGGCATGGATCAGGCCATCTTAGTCTCCAGACTGACATTGTTGCACTTCAGCACTTTACAGAGGTGTCGAAACACAGACTTTCCCATTACAATATGTCTTTTCATTTCCTGGCTGTTGGTGCCAAGAGTGTTGACTGTGGAGCCAAGCACACCAAAACTGTGAACATTCTCAATCTTTTCATCATCCATTATGATGTTGCCAATCAGCCAAGTGGTGAGAATCTCTGTTTTCTTGATACTGAGCCTCAATCCATATTGGAGGCTATAATCCCTGACCTTCCACAGCAAGTGCTTCAGGTCCTCCTCAGTTTCAGCAAGCAGGGTTGTGTCATCTTCATAATGCAGATTTTTTATTATTCTTCCTCCGACCCTGATGCCACATTTCTCCTCCTAAAGCCCAGCCTCCTGGATAATCTGTTCTGCATTAAGATTGAAAAGGTTTGCAGACAGGATGTACCCTTGTGTACATCCTTCCCAATTCTGAACCATGCAGTGTTTCCCTGCTCTGGTCTGACGACTGCCTCCTGGTCCAAGTATAGGTTTCACATCAGTGTGATCAAGTGTTCTGGGATTCCTACTCTTCTTAGAGTCAGCCACAATTTGTTTTGATCCACACAGTCAAATGTCTTTGTGTAATCAACAAAACAAAGATAGACATTCTTCTGGTACCCCTTGTTTTCAGCCAAGATCCATCCAACATTAGCTAAAATATCTGTAGTATCGTGCCCCTGTCTACAATTGACATATTTCAACTAACAGATGATGCCCTAGATGTGCTCACCATGTTGTGCCAAGAAATCTGGAAAACAACCACTTGGCCAAGTGACTGGAAGAGATCTATATTTGTCCCCATTCCAAAGAAAGGTGATACCACAGAGTATGAAAATTATCGATTGACAGAATAGTCTTGAAAATAGTTTGCAAAAGGATCTATCATTTCTCTATCTTATTATCTCTATTTTACATCTACATTCAATTGTATATGTATTCCAATAATCTAGTGTTTTACTTACCTTATTCTAACCTTCAGAATTTTTTTTAGACTTTTACTGGATTGTTGTATTTGCTCCAACAGCTCTTGGTTTTGCTAAGTTTCATTTGTTTTCTTTTCATAACTTTTATATAATATTTTCTAATCATAAAAAAGTCGACATTCTATGAATATTTATGCTTCTCAAATATTTATAATAGGCTATCTCAATCTTAGATATCCTTAACTTCACTCAATATATCCATATTTAAGAATATAATCTTAATTTCTAAATTACTCCTTCTTCCCAAAGTTGTTTTTACTGTGCCCTTTGGAAATTCCGCCAGGTCTATTCCAATGTCCTGGTTTTGAGTTTAAGGGAGTTTAGCTCATTTAAATGTACTTTGATTTTTTTTTTTACACTGTTCGCGCCCTGTGGCAGTTGGTTTTGGTTGTATTTGTTCCTAGCATGTAAAAATGGTTATTTGGCTGTCCAGGCAACATACACAGATAGACCAGCCTATTCTAAGACAGATGGTTACAAATCAAGCCTTTGTTTACATTGAATCCCTGGTCACTATTACAAAACCAAGTAATAGACAATATGTGAAGTCTAAAAAATAAATTATAGCCACTAGCTAACACATTCATAATCACATTATTATGCAGAAATATTTCATATTGTATTCACTGGAGCTCTCAAACACATAGCATCTGAAACCAAATGATATCTCCATAAATATTTGTTGTGCTCATTTGACCAAGGAAAAAAGCAAAAGTTAAGCTCAAATATTTTTGTTCTTAATTCCTGTCGAATGACCTCTACTCTAGAGTGCCCCTTCAAACAACAGATTTAAAATTTAAAATGTGTTTGCCAACATCTGAAATTCCCCAAAGCTCAGATTAATTACCAAATGCTCTTGCAAGCTCAGCAGCAGCAGCAACACCCTGAGCTACACAGACCTTATTTTGTACAGAATTGGCATGTTTTTGAACTTGGTGAACTCTCTGTAGACTTCTCTTTCACAGCATTCTGACTCCTCCATGAAAAGTTCATTTTGCAATAATTAAATATATTAGAGTAGATCTATAATTGACAAGGTTCAAAAGGCTGGAAATTGTCAAGTAAATGTGACCAGTATGAATGAGTTACATAATGAATATATATGTGACTTTCTTTTAGGGGAATTTAATTCAAAATTAGGTTTGCTTATTCATTCAAGCTCACAATAATTAATGTCAGACTCCCATAATAATATGCATCTTTTACTTCTTAAGAGTCTAGAAGTAAACATGGCACTCAGAGTATAGTGGTGATTATGAGGTAGTTCGGAGTTGTATGAAGTTCATTGCAAACAGAATACAGTGCACTTGTTAGATGCTAGTATAGAAGTGTAAACAAATTGCTAAGTGAGCATTGGATTGGAGACACACCATCTCCCCATAACAGGACACATCAGGAAAAACTGTCAAAGAAGGAATAATCTCAAATGAGATTGAGAATTATTTTGGGAAGATGAAAGGAAGGATGAAGGAGGAGGAAGACATATAGAGAGGGATGGAATAAAGGGCAAATTAAATGAAGGGAATAAGCAACGTATGTGCAATGATTTGAGAAAGGGTGTTGTCATAGTTAGGTACTGTCCAGTCAGTTCCAAACAATAGTATGTGCAAGTACAACAGATGAATGCTCTACCTAATATTCTGCCTTCCGCAGTCTCCATTCTTCTTTAATACCACTTTTCGGTAACAGGACTACACATAATGGAAAGTGATAGAGTTGAAGCTAGCAAATTGGCAAATGCCAGACAATGCAATGTTGAGAATTATATATTATTGTTGTTATTATGCCATTGAGCCGCCTGCGACTCGTAACGACATCATGCACACTATTTCTGAACCCTGCCCTTTCCTGAACCATTTTCACTGTCTTCAACACACCTAACCCCATTATCTTAGTTACTATGTCAATTTATCTCATCCAGAGACTCTCCTCTTCAGCTGTCCTTCCACCCTTCCAAACACGGTGTTCTTCTCCAAGAACATGCCCAAAGTATGTGACATGGAGCTTCGAAATCCTCACCTCTAAGGAGCAACTTTATTTTCACCCTCTCCAGGACAAATTTGTTCATTTTCTTAGCAGTCTGCGGAGTGTTCAACATTCTTCTCAGGTACCACAACTCAAAGGCACTGATACTCCTTCTGTCACCTTCAGTCATTTTCCAGCTATCTGATGCATAGCAAGTAATTGCAAAGACCATGACCTGAATCATGTGCACCTTAGTCTCCATACTGACATCATTGATCTTTAGCACTCTGGAGAGGTCCCTGACAGTTTATTTTCTCAGGTGTTTTGTGTTTTGGTTTTGTTTTGTTTTTTTTACTGTGAGAGTCAATGATATATTTTTTACTTATTTTTTTAAATTTTATATTGGTTTGCATTCAAAATTTGTATACATTGTGTTTCATTCACATATGGTGTGTTTCATACAGTCTTTTATTCATATTATGTTTCATACAATCATTCCCATACATTGTATGTTATAATATCAGTCTCTGTCCTGGCATTTGAAGAACATATGCTACAATTGGAATGATACAGAGAAGATTAACATGGTCCCTGCACAAGGATGACATGCAAATTCATGATGCATTTCATATTTAAAAAACAAAACAAAACAACCCAAACCAATCACAATTGCTTTAAGCTCACTATCAACCTACCCTGTCTTTTGAGGTCCTTACTGGATCTTTCCTAATTCCTTCATCAGCTCCCTCCACTGGGTTCAATGATATATTTTTACAGAAAAATCGTCTCTATAGAGCATGTAGTTTAAATCACCCCAATAAATTTTCTACTTTCTCTCCTTTCCCTCCTCTTCTTCCTCTATTTCCCTGTCCTCCTTCCTTAACACCCTCACATCCTGTCTTTCATTCTTCCCTTACTAACTTTCTCTTTAAAAAAGATACATACTTATTTAGATGTGTTTACTTTTCCCTATCCTTTCTAATATTAGAACTATTAAACAATATATCTTTTGAATTTAATTGAAACTATTACTTGTGATTAGGGAATTGCACTGCTAACTCAAAGGTCGCATTACTCTTGTGGTCAAATCTATCAGCAGCTCTGGAGAAGAAAGCTGGGTAATCACCTTCTCAGGAGAAAGAACAATCTCCTTTCCTGGGATTTACAGCTTTGGACACTCAACAGCGTTAGCTATAAGTCAGATCCAACTTAATGGTAATGAGTTTGAGTTTAACACAGTATTAAGTAATCTAGTTATTTAGCCAATATAAAGTGCTAGTTACCCTACCCACTCTAAGATTAAATCAATAGTAGGTTATACATTCAGTCTAATAATTTATAACATGCAAACAATAATGGAATGGTCTTTTGGTTGAAGTAAATGTTATTTTCCCCTGACTTTATGCAAAGTATATTACAACTTCGACTGGAATTAGAATACATGTCTCTTTCCTAAATTTTAGCATACTTTGCACATAGATATTTAGTGCTATTAACTATTTCTGATAGTTCTTTGAGATTTAAGTATACCAGTAATTGTTTAAATATTTTATATGCCATCAAGAAATGTTGGAAATAGTTCTATTTCTGTGTTGTATAAAGTTTCCACACAAGAAAGAAAAAAAGAAACATCCCAAAACAAACAAAAAAGCAACCCAACAAAACACCCCACCCACAAAAAGACCCCAACAAACTTACTGCTGTTGACTTAAATCTATTTATTGTAGCCCTCTATCTGAGGGTTGTAGAGACTGCAACACTTTCTGAGAGGACACTGCTGATTTTTCTCTTAAAGCTGGTTGTTTCTAACTTCTGATTGGCTAGTAGCACAAAATTATTACACCCCCAGGTCTTCTTACATTTTATAGACATATGTTTATATATTTTGGACAGAAGATTATTCAACGTGTTTATCATTAAGAGGTTATTAGAGCCATTTTCTAATAGAATAAAATTATAAAGGGTTCAAATGATATTTCAGATATTCAGAGAGAATTTTATTGGTATGTTTGAAAAGAAAAACTTTGAAGTTGAAAAAGAAATAAATCTAAGACAATACAATAAGATGTTATTTCCAAAGAATGATTTGAATTTCAATTATATATTATTAATTCACTGAGTTAATCCTGACCTCTTTTTCAAGCTTGTGTCAGATTTTAGACAGATAGTGATATTCCTTTATAATACAACAAAACCCACATATTTTTCTAATACCACCTCTTCAATTATTATTGATAAGTCTTAGAGTAGTTTTCTGGCAAGTTTGAACTCAGATATTTTATTTTCAAAGCCTCTTAATGAAGTTCTCTATTAATGTGACAACAGTATCTGATAGGATCTGTATAGTGTCTAAATATTGATTCTGGTGTCTGTCACAGCTTTTGAAGTACTTCTATTTACTTCGGTATAAAGAAAGCAGGAGTTAGAACTGGCAGATTAAGAGTATGACTAAAAAAAAAAAGTTTACACCATTCAGTATATTTGTATGGTATTTAAAACAATTGAGAGCCTGAGAAAATTTCAGCTAATTTGATAGTGGGGTTGACTTGTGAAGCCATTGTTATGAAAATAAATTTTCATTTGAATCATCTATTTGGTTCTTTATTGTACTGTGGCAAGAAAGATATAGCAAAACTTTTTATATGCTAACAACTTTTAAGATGTACCTGACCCAGGTCATGGTCTTCCCAATTACATTCTATGCATCAGAGAGCTGGACAGTGACTAAGGAATGCAGAAGAAGAATTAATGCCTTTGAGTTGTGGTGCTGGAGAAGAGTATTGAACATTGACAGCCAGGAGAATAAATATGTCTTAGAAAGGGTGAAACCAAGTTTCTCATTGGAGGCCAGGATTTCAAAGCTCTGTCTCACACACTATAGGCACATTATCAAGAAGGATTAGTCTGTGGAGAAGGACATCATGCTTGGAACAGTTGGAGGGAAGATCCCAGATGAGATTGATTGACACGATAACTGGGGCGATGGGATTAGATGTATCAGAGTCTGAGACTGGCTCAAGATAGGGCAGGGTTTAGAGCTGTTATACATAGTAGGGTCACTATGAGTCGCAGGTGACTTGACAGCACATAACAACAAGAAGAAGCCACCAAAGCTCCCCCTTCTTCTCCTTTAGTCCCTGGTAACCATTAACAGAATTTTATATATGGACAGAACAGTTGTATACCTCAATAACATTCTGTTTTATTTTACATTTCACTTTGAATATCCATTTACCTATTGATAGATCCTTGGATGGTTTACATATTTTGGCTTATTTTAACAGAAATTTGGCTTATTATAGATTTTATATGCATTTATCAGTATTAACAATATTGACCATCTTTTCTTTAGTTTGTTCTCAGTGTCTTCGTCAGTCTTTCCTATGGATTATATTACAGCTTCAAACAAAGGTCTTCAAAACAGGACCAATAAGAAGCAAAGATATGTTGTAAAAAAGATTAAAATTAAAAGGGGTCTCATTTTCTTTAAATCTATAATCTATACCCATGGAAGCAGCAATCAATAAATTAGATAACATGTTGTAAGGAGGTACAGGTCCTTGGAGAGTGACATCATGCTTGGGAGGGTGGAGGAATGGCGCAAGAGAGGAAGGCCCTCTATGAGGTGGATTGATTCAGTGACTGGGGTAATCGGGATGGGTGTGTCAGAGGCAGTGCGACTGGCACAGGATAGAGCAGGGTTTAGGGCTGTTATTGATAGGGTCACTATGAGTTGCAAGTGACTCAATGACACATAACAACAACAACAACAACAACATTGTATATGCACCCACAACCAGAGCCAAAGAGGAGGAAGTAGATTATTTCTACCATCTTTGCAGTTGGAAATTGATCAAACATGAAATCAAGATGCATTAATGATAATGAGTGACTGGAATGCAAAAGTTGTGAAACAGATAAGAAAGATAAGTAGTAGGAAAACATGGATTTGGTGACAGAAATGAGACTAGCTGAAGATAGAAGGATAGAATTTTGCACAATAATTTATTCATTGTAAATACCTTTCATAAAAAACACAAATAGCATCTATACACATAGAAAGAGAATTGATGCCTTTGAGCTGTGGTGCTGGAGAAGAGTGTTGAATATACCATGGACTTCTAGGAGAACAAACAGGTTTGTCCTGGAGAGGGTGAAGCCAGAATGCTCCTTGGAGTCAAGGATTCTGAAGCTTCATCTGACATACTTTGGGCATGTTGCAAGGAGGGACTGGTCCTTGGAGAGGGACATCATGTTTGGGAGAGTGGAGGGATGGCACAGGAGAGGAAGACCCTTGATGAGATGGATCAATCCTGTGAGTGGAGTGTTGGGGATGAATGTGTTTGAGACAGCAAGGTTGGCACAGAATAGAATGGTGTTTAGGGCTCTTGTACATAGGATCGCTATGAGTCGCAAGAGACTCGATGGCATATAACAACAACAACACATAGACTCCATCTGATGGTCTACATAGGAATCAAATTGATTATATCTGTGTAAAGAATCATCGAAGAAACTGAATAATAGCTGTGAATACTGGGCCAGGTACTGATTGTGGAACAGTCCATCAACTAGTCATTCACAAGTTCAAACTGAAAATAGCACGTCGTTGTTGTGGTTGTTATGTGCCGTTGAGTCCCTTGTTACTCGTAGCAACCGTATGTACAATAGCCCTAAACCCTGCTCTGTCCTGTGCCAATCTCATAGTCTCTGACACACCCATCCTAATTATCTCAGTCACTGAATCAATGCACCTCCTAGAGGGCCTTCCCCTCCTGTGCCTGCCCTCCACCCTCCCAAGCATGATGTCCTTCTTCAAGGACCGGTCTCTCCTTAAAACATGACCAAAGTATGTCAGACGAAGCCTCAGAATCCTTGCCTCCAAGGAGCAGCCTGCTTTAACCATCTATCTCAATGATGAATCTGTTTGTTTTCTTAGCAGTCCATGGTACCCTCAATGCTCTTCTCCAGCACCAAAGCTCAAAGGCATCAATTCTCCTTCTATCCTCCCTGGTCGTTGTTGAACTCTCTTTTGCATAACATGTGATTACAAGGACATAGTCTGTATCAGACACACCTTAGTCTCCAGAGAGACACCATTGCTCTTGAGTACTTTAGGGAGGTCCCGAACAGCAGACTTTCCCATCACAATACGTCTTTTAATTTCCTGGCTGCTGGTGCCAAGAGTGTTGATTGTGGAGCCAAGCAGATTAAAACTGTGAACACTCTTAATCTCTTCACCATCCATCCTGATGCTGCCAGTTGATCCAGTGGTGAGAATCTTTGTCTTCTTGATGTTGATCCTCAATCCATAGTGAAGGCTGCAGTCCTTGACCCTCTGCAACAAGTGCTTCAAGTCCTCCTCAGTTTCAGCAAGCAGGGTTGTCTCATATACATAATGCAGATTGTTACAGATTTTCCACCAATCCTGATGTCGCATTTTTCCTCATTAGAGCCCAGCATCCCGGATGATCTGTTCTGCATACAGGTTGAAAAGGTATGGAGACAGGACACATCCTTGGCGTACACCCTTCCCAATTTTGAACCTTGCAGTGTTGCCCTACTCTGTTCTGATGACTGGTCCTGGT
This sequence comes from Elephantulus edwardii, assembly GCF_000299155.1. Taxonomy (NCBI): domain Eukaryota; kingdom Metazoa; phylum Chordata; class Mammalia; order Macroscelidea; family Macroscelididae; genus Elephantulus; species Elephantulus edwardii. Next base: position 12,069,809 of record NW_006399860.1, on the reverse strand, counting down.
CCAAGTACAGGTTTTGCATTAGCACGATTAAATGTTCTGGGATTCCCATTCTTCTCAGAGTCAGCCAGATTTTGTTATGATCCACACAGTCAAAAGCTTTTGCATAATCAATGAAGTACAGATAGGCATTCCTCTGGTACTCCCTGCTTTTAGCCAAGATCCGTCTAACATTAGCTACAATAATCTTAGTATCACGACCTCTTCTAAACCCAGCCTGGACTTCTGGCAGTTCTCTGCTGATGTGCTGTTCCAGTTGTTTTTGGATAATCTTCAGTAAAATCTTGCTTGCATGTGAAATCAATAATTCACAAAAATAATTAGCTGATACAAAAGAATTTCATGAAACAACTTACAATCAAGAGACAATTGTAATTATGGAGAAAGTAAAAACTACTATAAAGAAATTGGCTAAAACCAAAAACCCAGGAATTAATGGCATACCAATTGACATATTTCAACAAACAGGTGGTGTCTTGTACATGCTCACCAAACCTCCTGGCCAATTGACTGGAAGAGCTCTATATGTATTCTCATTTTTTAAAAAAAGTGATCCCATAGACTGCGAAAATTATTGAACAATATCACTAATATCACACACTAGCAGAATCCTGCTGAAGATTTTTAAAAAACAACTGGAAGAGTAAATCAACCTAAAACTTCCAGATGTGCAAGCTAGATTTAGAAGAGGCTGTGACAATAGAGACATTATAGTCAATGTTAGATGGATCTTAGCTGAAAGCAAAGAATAGTAGAGGAATGTCTATCTGTGTTTCATTGACTACAAAGGTATTTAACTGTGTGGATCACAGTTGTGGCTAAATTGTGGCTAACCTCATGAATAATGGGAATCCTAGAACATTAAATTGTACTTATACAAAACCTGTATTTGGACCAAAGAGTTGTCAGAACAGAGCAAGGAAGCAATGCATGGTTTAAAATAAGGAAAGGAGTATGTCGGGGATTCATCCTATCAGTATATATGTGGAAAAGATCATTTGGGAGGCTGTACTCAATGACAAAAAACATAGCATCAGGATTGGAGGGAGACTCATTAAAAACTTGCGTTATGCAGATGATACAACCATATTTGCAAATCTATGGGAGACCTGAGGTGTTTGTTAAAGTAGATTAAGGACTGCAGTCTTCAATATGGATTGAAGCTCAATATCAAAAGAACAAAGATTCTCACCACTGGGCCAATTGACAGCAAAATAATAGATGGAGAAGAGGCTGAGATTGTTAACAATTTTAGCTTCCTTGTTCCACAAGTAACACTTCTGGCCCCAGAAATCAGTAATCCAAAAGATTAATTACACTGGAGAAATATGCTGTCAGGGACATCTGCAGAATGCTGAAGAGCAATGATGTCACTGTAGAGATTAAAATGTGCATGATTCAAGCCATGATCTTTACAATTACTTGCTATGCATCAGATAGCTGGACAATGACTATGGATGATAGAAGAATACATGTCTATGAGTTGTGATGCTAGAGAAGAGTATTGAACATACCATGGACTACCAAAAGAGCAAACAGGTCTGCTCTTGAAGGGTAAAACCAAGTTTCTCCTTGGAAACAAGCATTTTGAAGCTCCATCTTACATATTTTGGGCATCTTGTCAGGAGAGGTCAGTTCTTAGAAAAGGACATCATGTGTGAAAGACTGGAGAGAAAGCACAGAAGAAGACGACTTTGGATGAGATGGATTTATACAGTAGCTTGGGGGGGAGATGTGTCAGAGACTAAGATAGACTCAGGATTGGGCAGGGTTTAGAGTTATTGAACATAGTGTTACTATGAGTCACAAGTGACACAAAGGCACACAACAAAACACAACTAGCAATTAGTCACACTGTTAGCAAAAAGGCGGAAGTTTAAATTTACCAGTAACTCCACAGGAGAAGGATGAGCAATATCCTCTTGTACTATTTATAGCCTCGGAAAACCTATTAGAGAGTCAGCTATAAATCAATTGTAACTCAAGGGCACTGAGTTTTTAAGAGTTTGAAGGAAATATATTTTAAGTTTGGCTGTTATCCAGCTAGTATTAAATTTTTAAAGCAAAGTAATGAGCTAAACAAAATAATGAAGGTATGTAAAATATAAGGATGGTATAAAATGTAAGAACTGGATTAGAAATCTTGTGCTATAGCAGTGAATCTTTTTACTCTGATATGTACGGTGTAGTCCATACATATCTGCTGTCCTAAAGGCCGTATATCTTGACGTGATTCAAATCCACCAAAGGCTCTTGCAGAAGAAAAAAGGGCATTCTCTTCCCAATGCAGTATACAGACTTTGAAACTGGGTAGAGGATCACTCTGAATCACAACTAACTCCAGGACACTGAATCTTTGGCCACAAAATTTTATCCTTTTTTGTCACACCATTGATTATTGTCAAAATGTGTACAATATATGAGATACACATTTTAGAATTTTATTTAGAAGTATTAAGGAGTAAACATTCTTCTAAGTTTTATAAAGGGATAAAAAGCAAACAATTTATTCATGTAAATATTCAGAAATTTGTATTATAGACAAATCTGATTACAAGAAAGTGTTTAACTTGGTAGAAAGAAACCTTGTTTGTACCTGAGTATGATTAGACACTGGACATCTGAACAGAAAAATTATATCTTTTACCTTTGTTACCTTCAAGATAGAATAATGTTTAACTAAAAATATTATAAAGAACAACAAGAGAGCATTATGTTTCCAGATGAGATTAATTTGTAATGATGACTGGTGAAAAACAAAATTAATTCATCTTTTGATTTCCTGGCTGCTGGTACCAAGAATGTTGATTATGGAGTCAAGCAAACAGAGACTATTAACAATCTCAACCTCTTTACTGTCTATCATGATGCTGCCAATCAGCCTAGTGGTGAGAATCTTTGTTTTCTTGATGTTGAGCTTCATTTCTTATTGAAGGCTGCAGTCTTTGAACTTCTGCAGCAAGCACTGCAGGTCCTCCTCAGTTTAAGTAAGAAATGTTGTATCATCTACGTAACAGATTGTTGATGAATCTTCCTCCAGTCCTGATGCCACATTCCTCCTCAGAGAGACTAAGCCTCCTGGATGATCTGTTCTGTATATAGATTGAAAAGGTGTGGAGATAGGATAAATCCCTGGCATACACTCTTTCAAATTTTGAATGATTCAGTATTTCCTTGCTCTGTTATTGCTTCCTGTTCCAAGTATAAGTTTCACCTAAGCACAATCAAGTGTTCTGGGATCCACATTCTTTTCAAAGTTTGTTGTGATCCACATAGTTAAATGACTTTGCATAGTCAATGAAAAACAGATAGACATTCTTCTGCTAGTCTCTGCTTTCAGCCAAGATCTATCTAGCATTAGCTACATCTCTAGTACTAAGGCTTCTTCTGAACCCAGCCTGCACGTGGGGTTGGGGCAGTTCTTGGTTGATGTGCATTCAATTGAATGATAAAATAAAAATAAACAAACAAAAATCAATATAGGTTTGTTCTTCAAATTTTAGGGAATTCTAAGTAAAGATGGATGGACAGACAATTTTGTCATTTAAAATTATTTTACATTCTGGACAGAGCAAATAGTATTTTATTTTAAAAAGCACAACTAAGTGAAGATTAAAAAGTGAATGAATGTATGTGTTCTCCCCAGTGGTTTACATGGTCATCTTAAAGGTCAAAGCCAGTAAAAGCAGTGCCATGTCCATTAAGATTGTCTACGGATTGTGTTTTGTCTCTTACCCACCCTTCATAATGTGGAACTGCCTGAGAAACAAAAAAATCTCTCATCCACAATAATCTGAACTAGGGTTAAAGTGTCCAGTTTGGTTTGCTATTTAAGAGAGATATAATGTAGTTTGAACAAATTTAAAAGAACCAAAAAATGCTTTTCTTGCCCAGGTCACATTCATATCATTAGTTAGCTGGAGACTGTTCAGAGTCTCAATAACCTTCACACTGGGATTCAGCATAATGTATCAACACTGTTTGTGCTTTAGCAGATCACCAGGACAGAGGGAGTAAACAGAGTAGCCAAGTAGACTGTTAAAATGTCTGCTAGAAAGTAACAAACAGCTATTTCAATACTGTGTTCACTGACCGCAACTTGGCAGCCTTAACTGTGATGTAGAGCCGAGAGCTTAAGCCTCCTGCAGGGAGGAAAACCAATAAAGCATAATAAAGTCAATACATGTGGCTGTTTACAATGGTCAAATTAATCATTCAAATAAATAACTAAAACCTGTTGCTATGGAGTCTGTTACAAATTGCAGCCAACCTATTGTATTCCATACGTCAATATAAGCATAATTTTCCTGACTCTGAAATGCATTTAGCAGCTAAAAAACATTTTGCAGTTACTAAATTACAAGTTGTAAATTTAAAACATTTTTGAAATTTAGAGTTATAATAATCCATGAGATAAAGTATAAGTTTACTAAAATTTTTTTTGTTTTATTCTCTTCGTTTTTATGGCTACTTTATGTATTAAAAAAAGTATACAAGTGATATGCTGGTTGTTTTATTTTCCCCTGAAGCTGTGTTATTGAAAGTGTTCGCCTAACAAAATTGATCCTATTCTGGCAAAGATTGGAATCACTGCAGTATTGACTGGCAGGAAATACTTCTTTGGGACAGCTTCAAATGTTCACTGTGGAACTGTTACATAAAGATTGATTGAAGTTAGAAGGGCAGTGAGTATGTCAGTATGGAAAATTAGCATGGGTTTTAATGCATATGTATTTTGATGCTTATATAGTTAGACTCATTAATTAAATTTTGTCATTCTAAAATATGTGCAAACTTGATTCAGTGATGATTCTTTTTAAAATTTTGGTTTATAATCAAGCATATGTATTGTATTTTATATAATTAATTACTGTTTCTGGAAATTTGCTGGAGGGTCAGCTATGAAATTACTATTGATCCATAATTATTATTATCCCTTCTCTTAAAGTTCTAAGGGAATCTTTCCTATTCTTATAAATTTGGCAGTTATAGAATAATAATAGTATTCCTGTTATATAACCTGATATGGTTAGCCAGTAACTGTTGTAAGGGAAATAAGTTGGGATGCAACATCTTTACTCAGGTCAAAGCCCTGGTCAAATCTAAGGTGAAATCCCATGGTGAGTAGTAGCCTAAAACTTCTTTTACTGATAAGAGAAAAAAGGAGAGAGGAGTGAGCAGAGAAGGAGGCTCCATCCCACCAAAAAAGAACAACAAAAAGCAGAACATGGATAGATAACACAGAATTTTATAGCAGGAGTGGGATGCTACTCTAACAGACACCCAAATATAGAAGCAGTTTTAGAATTGGATGATGAATCAAGATTGTTCGAGTATTAAGATGTCTAGCAATAGAAGTCTCTATTGCAGAGACTGATATCTCCTCTGTTGCATTGTCCCTCCACCCTCCCAAGCATGACGTCCCTGTGCAAAGACTGGTCCCTCCTTGCAACATGCCCAAAGTATGTCAGAAGTAGCTTCAGAATCCTTGCCTCCAAGGAACAGCATGGTTTAACCCTCTCCAGGAAGAACCTGTTCATTCTCTTAGCAGTCTATGGTATGTTTAATATTCTTCTCCAAAGCCACAGCTCATAGACATCAGTTATCCTTCTATCGTCTCTAGTTATTGTCCAGCTCTCTGTTGCATAGCACGTGATTGCAAAAACCAGGGCCTGTATCAGGTGGACCTTAGTCTCCAGAATTACATCATTGCTCTTTTTATAAAAAAAGTTTATTTTATTAATTTTCATGAAGAGTTACAGAGATTTTTGGATTTTCATTCATTCATTGCTGCAGTTTTTTCTTTACCCACCTTCCCCAGTTTGCTCCTCTCTTTGAAAACCAAAGGATAACTTCTTCATTGGTATACAATCCCCCGACCCTGACCCTGGCCCCCAACTCAGCCCCAAATGCACTCCACTATGCAACCTTAATTCTGGATTCCTGTGATAAACATAATATGCTATTATATATCACTTTTATACTGTTGTCTTCCTCATCTGTTTCAATTCAGTACACATAATCTATCCAGTGTAAAAACACTTATTAAAGGTGTAACTTGGTTTTAAAACATTAGAGAAATGAGATTATTTTACTTAAATAATTGCAGTAGATAATTTTAAGACTGTACTAAAAGTCTGATTTTATAATCGGATAGTAGCCAGTATTAATGGACAACTTTACAGTATAAGAATACTTTTGATATCTAACTTTAAGTTTTATTACACTCCTTTAAAGGGACAATGTTTTCCTCATATAATATGTTCTTTTTGTAATTATTATTATTGACAAATATAAAATCATATAGAAATGTGCAGCTCAGAATGCTTGACTTTTAACATATATTGTTTAAGTATAAAATAATATGCATAATATTATTAAAATGAAAATAATCTATCCAAAGATCCTCTACTCCTAGTGCTCTTTGCCTTTCGGATAAATCCTCTGAGATGTTGATGCTGTTTTCTGTGTGTTTAGTCTTTACTGTGACATAAAGCTACATTTAATAGCTATCAACTTCATAATCCTTTATTCTGCCAGTAGAGGTTTGGGAAATAGAATTTTTTTTCTCATTCTGTATTCTTTAAAGTCAAATTGGCGTAGACTCTGCTACTTTTAAAAGACTCCAGAGTTTGTGAATCTACCTTGGAGTCCCTGGAATTCATTTTATTAGACATCAACAATATTACACTGTATTTACCTTTCTATTTTTAGCTTCAATAATATCAACATAGAGAGGGGGATCAACTGGCCCAGCAGACAGATAGCGATGCTACAAAGCCAAAGGTGAGTGACTGACTTTTAATCTGCGGCCCTCAGGTCTCTCTTTCATTGTTTTTGTTCAGACTTTCCTCTAGGTCATATAGCCCTGGTGTAGAAGTTGCCGTACCTCAGTCACTTTTGGTTGCTGTGAGGCTGAACACTGTGACACTGGTGTGTCAAATGCGTTAATGGTTGGCTACGACATCATTGCTCTTTAGTATTTTGGAGAGTTCTCTGATAGCAGACTTTCCCAGCGCAACACATCTTTTAATTTCCTGGCTGCTGGTGCCAAGAGTGTTGATTGTGGAGCCAAACAAACTAAAGCTGTTTACAATCTCAATCTCTTCACCATCAATCACGATGCTGCCAATCTGCCCAGTGGTGAGAATCTTTGTTTTCTTGATATTGAGCTTCAATCCATGTTGAAGCCTACAGTCCTTGACCTTCTGCAGGAAGCACTTCAAGTCTTGCTCAGTTTCAGCAAGCAAGGTTGTATAATCTTCACAATGCAGATTATTTTTTTTTTTTTACAATGCAGATTATTGATGAGTCTATTTCCAATCCTGATGTCACATTTTCCTTATAGAGCCCAGGCTCCAGGACCATCTATTCTGCATATAGGTTGAACAGGTATGTAGATAGGAGACATCCCTGGCATACATCCTTCCAAATTTTGAACCATGCAGTGTTTCTTTGCTCTGTTCTGACGATTGCCTCCTGGGTCAAGTACAAGTATAGTTTTCCCATATGCACACTGAAGTGTTCTGGGATTCCCATTCATCTGAGTCAGCCACAGTTTGTTATGGTCTACACAGCCAACACCTTTGCATAGCCAATGAAACACAGATATTTCTTGGTGCTTTTGGCTTTCAGCCAAGAACAATCTAACATTAGGTACAATATCCTTAGTACCATGACCTCTTCTAAACCCAGCCTCCACTTCTGGCAGTTCTCTGTTGATATGTTGTTCCAGTCATTTTTGATCATTTAAATGTTAATCTTTTGTTGACCTTTATGTTTTAAATAGCACATAATTTTTTTAACTTCAAAAATTCATTCCAAAATAACTGTTAGTATTGTTTTTAAGTTAAAATTGTTTTAATATAATGATTTTTTTTCTTTCCTGCTACTCTCCTCACCCCACTACCCTGCCCCCAAGAGCTAGTTTGGATGTTAAAGAAGCTTTTCAGTTTTTTGTTTGTTTGTTTGTTTGTTTTAAAATGTTATGTAGTGTAGAGTATCTCTATCACTTAGATTTGCGGTAATTCAAATCTGTCATGGGATTGAATAGAATTACAGGATAAGTGTTAAATTTATTATGAAATTCATGCAATATTATTTTAGTAGAAAGGACAAGCAAAGATAGATAAGTGGATTTTCTGGCAGTTTTACAGAATTCTGTTATCCAAGGAGCAGCTCAGATGGCCTAGAGGGTAAGAAATTTTGCTTCCAGTCCAATCATAGGCAGTTTGAATCTACTAGCTGCTGAAAGGAAAAAATCAGTAATCTTCTCATGGGATTTATAGTCTTAGAAAACCCTCTGGAGAGTCAAATGTAAGTCCATTCTGATTTGATGGCAAGGAGTTTATTTTTTATTTTTCTTGATATTATCAAGGAGTGCACG
>NW_006399860.1:12055313-12059626 GCF_000299155.1 Elephantulus edwardii | reverse complement strand
AAAATGCCTGAAGAATGTAAGGGAAAGCTTTATTGTCTTTTCCTCCAAAGGGCACTCTAGCTGCAATTTCTCTGAGATATATTTGTTTGTTCTTTCGGTAGTCCATGGGGTGTTCAATACTCTTCTTGAACACAACAACTAAAAGACATCAATTCTTCTGTCATCCTTTATTCATTATCCAGCTCTCAGATGAATACCAAGTATTTGAAAAGACCGTGGCCTGAATCAGAGTACCTTAGTCCTCAAACTAACATAATTACTCCTCAATAATTTAGAGTTCTGTAACCCCAAATGTACCTAGTACAATATGCCTCCTGGTTTCCTGACTGTTGATACTAGAGTGTTTATTGTCGATCCAAGAAACATAAAATTGTTGACAGTTACAATCTCTTCTCCATTTTTCAGAATGTTGTCTGTCAGTTCCATGGTGAGAATTTTTGTTTTCTTGATGTTGAGATGCAATCCATATTGAAGGTTGTATTATTCTATCTTCTGCAACAAGTACTTCAAATCTTCCTCACTTTCAACAAGCAAGGTTGTGTCATTTGCACAACACAGGTTATTTATTAGTCTTCCTTCAGTCCTGATGTCACATTTTATTTCATAAATTTCAGCTTCTGGAATAATTTGCACAACATACAGATTGAATAGATATGGAGACACAGTACAACCTGAATACACTTCCCTCCCACAGAGCAGCTAGTGAATTAAAATCGTATAACTTTGGATTGGAGGCAAAAATCCTTACCATTCCACCACAGCTCTCTAAAATTTTATTACTAAATGTATTAAAAGAAAGTTTTCATAATATAAAACATTACATTTTAGAAAGTAATTTATCTTTGATTTACATAATTTGCCAGAAACAACCTCATTAGTTTTTCTTGATTAATTTAAAGATCTTACTTTTGAAGTTGAAAATACTGTGAGCAATGTTCTCTATTTGTTTTTAATTTTGTCAGAAACGTATAAGAAAAATATTTCTATTTTTTTAAAAAAATATATGGGTCAAAATGTTATTTTCTGTGATCACAATCATGTTTGATTGTTTTTTCTTTCCATTTCATTGAATTATTCTTATCCTAAAAAGAATGGGAGTGTGTCAGGGTTGTATTCTCTTCATACCTTTTCAATCTGTATGCTGAGCAAATTGTCCGAAAAGCTGGACTCTCTGAAGAGGAATGTGACATCAGGATTGGAGGCAGACTCATCAATAAACTGTGTTATGTAGATGACCCAACCTTACTTGTTAAAAGTGAGGAAGACTTGAAGCACTTGTTGCAGACCAAGAAATGCAGCCTTCGGTATAGATATTGCATCTAAATATCAAGAAAACAAAGATCCTTACCACTGGACCAATGGACCATGTCATGATGGATGGAGAGGAGACTGAAACTGTCAACACCTTCATCTTGCCTGGATACACAATTAACACTCTTGGGACGAGCAGTAAGGATATAAGGAGACACATTGCAATGGGAATATCTGCAGTTAGGGACCTTTCCAAATTATTGAAGAGTAATGATGTCAGCTTAAGGACTAAGGTGTGTGTGATTCAGGCCATAGTCTTTCTATTTACCGGCTATACATCTGACAGCTGAACAATAAACAAGGATGAGAGAGACCTTTGAGCTGTGGTGTTGGAGAAAATCACTAAATATCCCATGGACAGCCAAGAGAATGAACAGATAAGTCTTGGAGATGGTGCATCTGGTGTTCTCTTTAGAGGCAAGAATAATAAGGTGTCAGCTCACATACTTTGGACATGCTGCTAGGAGGTGCTATTCCTTTTAGAAGGACATGATGTTCGAAAGAGTGGAGGATTGACCAAGGAGAAGAAAATCCTCAACTAGGTAGATTGATACAGTGACTATTGCAATGGGCTGTTTTGTATCCAGAAGTGTGAGGATGACGCAGGTCAGAACATGGTACAGATCTTTTGTTCATAGGGTCACTATGAATCATGCTCGAATCAATGGCACCCAACAACAACAACAACAACAGCAACAAAGAGATTGACTGGAAAACAGATATGTGATAGAAATGAACAAAATAACGGGGAAGAGCAAGTGTAATTATTATAATTACATATATTCTTTTATCACTTAGGGAAGTTCTTATGCTATAATCTATAGGAAGCTCTCCTGTTAACCCAAACGTCACACTTCTCTGGTTGTTAAAATCTACCATTGCTGGCCTAGTGGTAAGAGTCTGTATTGCAATCTGAAGGAACACAGTTTGAAGCTACTAGCTGTTTCACAGAAGGATGGACAATCTCTTTCTGTGAGATTTACTCCCTCTGAAAACCCACTGGAGAACTAGTTATTAAGTCTGGACAAGGGCGCCAAAGGGAAGAATGAGGAATTCAGAATTCAAACACTAATGGCCTTTCCTGTTGCTGATAATAAGAGCAAATGTTCTTGGCTGCATCATTGAGCTAATAGACAACACACCATAAATCACTGCATGATGTACCTCTTTTCCTTCCTTAAAAAAGACTGTTATAAAAACCCTCCCCAGTAAGTTCACAGTGTGAGTTCACCATTCTGCATCACCAGAATGAGGAACCCCACCCAGGAGCTCCCTTATTCCCCCCTCCCCTTTAATAAAGTTGCATTAAGCTCTCTCTCGTTCTCTCTGATTTCTTCCTTAAATCAGCTAACTTAACACTAATCAGTTTCAATCTGATAGTACCAGCACAACAATAATGTGAGAAAGATGAGCTATCTCCTCCATGTGATTCAGAGTCAGGGAAACAAAACCGATCAGTTCTCACTCTATAAAGGTTTTAGTTTATTTTTAGTTTCTTGCTTTTAGTATATATCATTACCCAACATTTCACATTTATGAAAATCATAAAAACATCTACTATTCATGTTCACATTAACAACGCATGTCTAATACCACTGAATGGTAAGACATTTGACAAGAATGATGTCAGGTATAATGGTTAAGGTTGTGTCAGCTAGTCGGGCTCTTATTCTCAATGGCTTAGTAGTTATGAAGTTTGGCAATCATGCAATGATTTTGCAGTTATAGAATGATGTGTTTTTTTCTCTATTTTTTTATCTGATATAGTTATACTCTATTTTTTTTCATAATGCCTATAATCACATGATGGCCTGGTCTTTGAAACATAATTATATCAATAGGTAAGGAAAAAAGTAATTTTTATTAGATATTTTTTCTTGAAATCATACTTAAATATATGATTGAGAAACATTAGTCAATATTAACAATTGTGATGCAGACATCAAGAGATAACACATGAAATAGTGTCATAATAAATTTATAAATTTATGAAGATAGGTAAGCATATTTGCGGGTTTACTACTCTTGAGACATGACAGAATTCTGGGAGTTTACTCTTCCAGAATTATTTTGCGATTGATAAAAAGGGAGAGCAAGTAAGATGCTCACTGTCTTCCTTCCTGTCTACCTATGTAGTTATGCTTTTGTTGTTAGGTGTCATTGAGTCGAGTATGACTGACAGTGACTCTGTGAACATCAGACCTGAACCTTGCTCTATCTTGTGCTGTCTCCATCATCATTGACACACTGTACAGCCACTGTGCCAATCTATATCCTTAGGGTTCGTCCTCTTTTTCACTGACCCTTTTTTCCAAACATGATATCCCTTTCCAAGGAATAGCTTTTTCCTAGCAATATACTCAAACTATGAAGGATGAAGGTTCACTATATTTGTCTCCAAGGAACACTCTGACTGTACTTTTTTCAAGACATACCATTTTTTTCTTTTAGTATTTCACTAAATACTTCACTATCTTTTTTTAAATAAAATTTTTATTTTATATTGGTTTACTTGCAAAGTTAGTGTACATTGTTTTTCACACTGAATGGTTCTCCTTTCCTTTACACTCCCCTCTCTCCATCTATCAAATTACGCAACCCTAAGATTTAGTCTCCCCCCACATCCTCACCCCTCTGCTCCCCCCTCTACACCTTGGATCCTTGTACACATTCTACAATAATTATCATATACAGTATTTGTCCATTTGGGACTAAGTTAGTTCATTTAGCATAATGCTCTCCTTTCCCTCCCAAGTTAGGTAGTAATTTACAAAATCATTGCTCTTGTGTGTTGCATAGTATTTCGTTGTGTAAATATACTATAATTACTCAATCCATTCCATTGTGGTCAGACATTTGGACTATTTCCATGTTCTTGCTATGGTGAATAGCATTGCTATGAACATTGGTGTACAAGTCTCCATTTTTGCCTCAGTTCTCATTTTCTCAGGGAATATTCTAAGTACTGCCATAGCTGCGTCAAATGGAATTTCTATGTTCTG
>NW_006399860.1:12052564-12053908 GCF_000299155.1 Elephantulus edwardii | reverse complement strand
GCAATATTGAATAGAAGCTGTGACAGTGGGCATCCTTGTTTTGTCCCTGTTCACAAAGAAAAGGCTTCTAGCCTATCTTCATTGAGAATTACATTGATTCTTGATTTTGCATATATATTTTTGGCCGTGTTGAGGAAATTCCCTTCTATTCCAATTTTGCTGGGTGTCTTTACAGGAAAGGCTGTTCGATTTTGTCAAATGCCTTTTATACATCAATTTCTAGGGTCATATGGTTCTTGTTATTTGCTTTGTTAATATGGTGAATTACACTGATTGTTTTTCTTATGTTGAACCATCCTCATATACCTCTTATGAATCCCACTTTGTCATGATGTTTTGGGCTTTTTTTAAATATGTTTTTAGATTCTTTTTTCTAGGATTTTGTTAAGGATTTTTTTTTGTACCTATGTTCATGAGAGATATTGGTCTGTAGTTTTGTTTTTTAATAATATCTTTTCCTAGCTTTTGTATTACGGTTATGCTTGCCTCATACTTTACTATATTAGCCTCCAGTTCCCTATAGAGGTAGAAAAAGTTTCTGTCCACATTGTTGGATGTTCTCTATAGTTTACCATACACATTTATGACTTCTATTGGTACACCATTGTCTTCAAACTAACACCATTGTTCCTAAGTATTCAATAAGGATGATAGACAAAAAAATTGATGTCTTTTAATTGTAGCATTGGAGAAGAGTACTGATTGTCTCATGGACTGGTAAAAGAACAAATAGGTAGGCCTTTGAGAAGATGCAGGCAGAGTCTTCATGGAGGCAAAAATGAGAATGCTTCATTTCATTTCACATACTTGGGCATATTGCTAGGAGAAGCTATTCCTTTGAGAGGCACATTATGTTTGGAAAGTGGCGATGTGGGTGAAGGAAAGGAAGAACCTCAACCATATGGATTGATACAGTGACTGCAGCAATGGGCTCAAGTATGTTAGAGTGTGAGGATGGCACAGAATAGAATAGAGTCCAGACCTCTCGTTTACATGGTTTCTACGAGTCGTACGCAACTCAGCAGCACTTAACAAAATGTTGCTTCCTTTTTCTGCCTATCCTTCCTCTGGACATTGTGATATTTCCTTTCCTTGTCCATCACGATGTTGCCTATCAGTCCAGAGGCAAGGATTTTTGTTGAGGTGAAATCCGTATTAAAGGCTGCACTTTTCAACCTTCTGTAGCAAGCACTTCAAGCTCTCACTTTCAGCAAGCAGAATGTTGTCATCTGCTTAAGGAAGGTTATTGACGAGTATTCTTCCAATCCCAATGCCACAATTTTCATCATAGAGTCCAGTTTCTTAAATAATTTGCTCAACTGAGTGTGGAAACTACAGAACAGT
>NW_006399860.1:12050614-12051279 GCF_000299155.1 Elephantulus edwardii | reverse complement strand
GGCACATAACAACAACAAGAATAACAACAAACAACAACAACAAAGATTGAAAGGAGAAAGGATACAATTCTGGTGCATACCTCTCCTGATTTTAAACCTTGCAGTGTTTCCATGCTCTGTTCACACAACAGCCTCTTAGTCTAGATAGAAGTTTCATATGACCACAATAAAGTGTCTGGAATTCCCATTATTCTTAATGTTTGCCCTAATTTGGTTATGAACCACAAAGTCAAATACCTTTGCATAGTTAATATAGCACAAATAGGCACTCTTGTGGTATTCATTCTTTTCTACCAGTAACCATCTGACATGAGCAACCCTGATGCCATGACTCCTAAATCCAGCTTGAACAGCTGGCAATTCCCTGTCTATGTACTTGTCCACCCATTTTTAATGACTTTCAGGAGAATTTTTGCTTGCATGTTATATCAATGATATTGTGCTATAATTTCTACACTCTGCTGGATCACTTTTCTTTGAAATGGGAACAAATATGAAACTCTTCCAGTCAGTTGTCCAGGCAGATGTCCTTCATATTTGCTGGCATATGTGTGAGCTCACCAAGGGCTGCATCTTTCATATGAAATATTTCAGTAGGTATTGGAGATTGATCGAACATGCAATCAAGATGCATTGATAATAATGGGTGGCTGCAATGCAAAAGT
>NW_006399860.1:12047529-12048300 GCF_000299155.1 Elephantulus edwardii | reverse complement strand
GATTGGCACAGGACAGAGCAGAGTTTCGGCTGTTGTACATAGGGTTGCTATGAGTCGCAAGCGACTCAACGCCACATAACAACAACAACATCTTAACAAATGTGGGGTCTTATTTTTTTCCCAATACCTTAAGTGCAGCTTCAATTTTTTTCTCCATTATCTTTGGCTCTTGATAGAATGGTACTTTCTGAAATATTTCAGCACTGGCCAATCCTTTTTGTATGTTCTCTCCATCTTTTGATATTTCAAACATCAATAATGGAAGATCAGATGAGTTATGGGAGCTACTAAGAATATAGTCATTAATGAAAACAACAGGTTAATAAAAAGGCAAATAATAGATTATAATGGATGTCAGAAGAGATCCTGAAAATGGCACTGGAGTATTGAGAATAAACAAAAAGAAATGCTGACATAAAAGAGCTGAACAGGATAGTATGACCACTTATGGGGGCAGTAAAAATGGCAGTGCTGGAATTGGAAACACTATGCCTGACCACAGAGTCCTCAGTCAGGCGAGGTGACCAGACTGGGGTAGGGCCAATTGGAGGGGGAGTATACCAGCCAGCTCCTGGGGGGTGTTGCCCTGCTCAGGATGGGCTGCCCTCGGCCCCGGGCTTGGGGCAAGCCGTCGTGGCCCTCTGCCTGGGGTGGGCTGCCCTCAGCCCCCGGCTCAGGGTGAGCCATCGCGGCCCTCAGGGTGAGCTCCTCAGTCCCCAGATTGTGCCATCTGACCCCTGGGTGGGGAAGGGGAAAAAAAAAGAATGCCTA
>NW_006399860.1:12041923-12046819 GCF_000299155.1 Elephantulus edwardii | reverse complement strand
CCCAATTAAAAAAAAAGAGCTGAACAGAAGATTTCAAAGTGCAGCTCTGGATGAAAAAGCAAACTGCTATAAAAGGGTATGTAAAGAATTGGTGATCTTTCCCCTTTCTGGTGTTAAAAACAATGTATAAGAACTTTATGAAATTTGTAAGTAAACTAGTAGAAAAAATTTTAAAAAATAATTGGAGAATGAAAAGTAAAGAACTTGCTCAGGATTTTTCAAGCAGAAAGAATTGAAAAACAAGTTCAAGCATCGAGTTGCAATACTTAGGGATGCTGGTAAAAGTACAACCACGTGAAGAGGTAGTAAACATCATCATGAAACAGCATCATCTCTAGGAAAGAAAAGAAAACAACAATCAAAAACGACTTGTAGAAAATGGGCTTCCCAGACCTCCAAACTTCCACCACAGTCTTTCCTCAATTACCTTATATCTTCCCTGCTTCCTCATCAAGTATTTGCAGCATCAAAGTATCACCAGTAAGCCACTCCTTGACTACTAAATACACTGAGAAAGTTAAGGGGCTCTGTTCACTTTCCCCTCAGCTATTTCATAAATCAATCCATCTATTTGGACATTTGAAAGTTGATGGAATTTATGTGTTCAGAAGCATAATCTGTTAAGTGTTGGGTTACTAACTGAAAGGTCAGAAGTACAAACTCACCTGTCACATGGAGAGAGACAGATGAGGCTGTCAGCTTCCATAAAGATTAATAGCTCAGAATCTTGATGGAAGAACTTATGAATCAGAACTACACAAGACTGGATTTTGGCTTCATTATTCTATTAAGTTCCTGCATAGCTTTATAGAGATGTTCATCTTAAATTTCATACTGACAAGTTTAAAGCATATATAATTTAGATATAAAATGCGTGATATGATGTATTTACACGAGCCAACTTCATTGTCAGCAAAATACAGGTCTTTCTCAAGTACCTAGAAAAGGTGAAAACTTGATTTCTAAGTGGCTTACTGATACTCTTTATTGATGTAGCACCATTCAAATGAAATCTCAGAGTGCTGTACAAAACATTAATTAATGACAGCTCCTAATGTCCCAAAGGAGATAGTAAATTTTGCAGTCACATTTTTAGAGATGTAGTATCCAGAAATTAAGAAGCTTGATAAGTAAGTCACACTTCAAAAACCATTTGTGAAGTTATAAGCCAAACTCAGAATTTGAAATTTTCACTTACTAGTGCTATCAACCAAGACTCATTTCTTTTTACTGTGTGTCAATAATAAAAAATAATTGTCATGTTATTGTTGAGAAGTAGCATGATCTAGAAAATTTTAAAAAGTCAATGCTTCAGTTAGACTGTTTAACTAGGTCTGATAATGAACGTAAGTTCTTACTTGACATTGAAATAGTAGAATTTTAAAGATGGGAGCATTTACTATATATTCAGAAACTGTTGTTTGGGAGAGATGAAGGTAACCTTAGCGCTTAACATCAATTTAAAAATTTAAAAACTACTTTTTACTTTTATTACTATGATTAACCTCGAGTGGATATTTTATATATATTTAATATCATACAGATTCATGTATAAATATATAATCAAATTATAACAAAATGTAAGTGTGAAAGTTGTTTGATTTAAAAATTTGATAGATATGTTTTAATTGCCTTTTATAGAAACTGTTCAATTTGAAGATCTTTCTGATATCTTCAACACTGTATATTAATTAAATTATTTGAACATTACCAATATTGTTGTTGTTATGTGCCGTCTAGTGACCCTATGTACAACAGCCCTAAACTCTGCTCTGTCCTGTGCCAATCGCACTGTCTCTGATACACGCATTCTGATTACCCCAGTCACTTAATCAATCCACCTCATAGAGGGCCTTCCTTTCCTGCGCCATCCCTCCACCCTCCCAAGCAAGATGTCCCTCTCTAGGAACTGGTCCCTCCTTACAACATGTCCATTTATGTTAGTTATGTTAGTATATTAGACAGAGCCTTAGAATCCTTGCCTCCAAGCAGGAGCTTGGTTTAACCCTCTCCAGGATGAATCTGTTTGTTTTCTTAGAAGTCCATGGCACCCTCAATACTCTTCTCCAGCACCACAACTCAAAGGCATCAATTTTCCTTCTATCCTCCCTAGTCAAGTGATTGCAAAGACCATGGCCTGTATCAGGCACATCTTAGTCTCCAGAGAGACACCCATTTCTCTTTAATGCTTTGGAGAGGTCCCTAAGAGAAGACTTTCGCATCACAACACGTCTTTTAATTTCCTGGCTACTGGTGCCAAGAGTGTTGACTGTGGAGACAAGTAAACTAAAGCTGTGAACAATCTCAATCTCTTCACTATCCATCCTGATGTTGCGAATTGGTCCAGTGGTGAGAATCTTTGTCTTCTTTATATTGAGACTCAATTGATATTGAAGGTTTCAGGTCCTCCTCAGTTTCAGCAAGCAGGGTTGTGTCATCTGCATAACGCATATCGTTGATAGATCTTCCACCAATCCTGATGCCACATTTCTCCTCATATAGCCTAGCCTCCTGGATAATCTGTTCTGCATACAGGTTGAAAAGGTATGGAGACAGGACACATCCTTGGCGTATGCCCTTCCCAATTTTGAACCATGTAGTGTTTCCTTGTTCTGTTCTGACGACTGCTTCTTGATTAAAGTATAGGTTTCTCATTAGCATGATCGGGGTACTGGGATTCCCATTCTTCTCAGAGTCAGCCATAGTTTGTTGTGATCCGCACAGTCAAACGCCATTGCATAATCAATGGAACACAAATAGACATTCCTCTGGTATTCCCTACTTTTAGCTAAGATCCATCTGACATCCCCACCCACCCCACAGGTAAAAGTGAAGACCTCAAGGCTGAGTGGGAATCATTTGCGGGACATGTTAGAGAGGGTAGAAAGAAATCTTCACCCTTAGGCCAAGAAGAAACTATCTACACACCAGCTCTGCAGTATACATCACCTTTGTCAGGAAACATTACCACTAAACTTAAGAGACACTGGTCACAGCATAAGAAACTGTCAGCAGCTGGTGTGTTTGGAATCACAGAAGTCAAGGAAGCTTCAGATATAAGCTATCAGATCAAGGGCTGGACAATGGGAGACAGATGTTGAAGGGAGTGGGTAGAAGTAGATGGGTATCCTGGTGATGGTGGAGTAGGGAAATAAGTGTCAAGACACTTGTGCCAAGGGCAGGGACAACACTGAAACTAATGGTTAATTCCACATTAAGGGATATATCTTTCACTTTTTCTGTAAAATGCTTATCTGTTGGATACTTCTCTAAATCTGAACATTCAGATTAAGACAGACTAGGGAGAAGGATTGGCCATCCACTTCCGAAATAGCAGGCTTCTGAAAACCCTATGTACAATGTATTATGTACAAACATTACCAATATTAGGTATTTTGGGTAATTAGTTTTTCATTCATTAAATTAGAAAAAAAATTAAAATTAGGAATGTTTGAAGTAAATTAAAGCAACAATAAAGTATAACTACAATGAAGACTGATTTTGGCTGAATAACTTGTTTTCCTCCTCACCTAATTTCATATTGGTTTGCATGAACAATTTGTATTCATGTACATTGCATTTTATGTATTCCTATAGTCACATTGTTTCAAACAATCATTCATGTACATTGTGTTTTATAAACTTAATCACTGCTTATTTATTACTACTACTACACCATCTTTTCTGATCCCCATTTGATCTTTCCCAATTTATTTATCCCACTCCCAACCCATCCACTCACCAAACTATTATCCTAGTCATTTCCTCCCCTTCTTACCCTTAGCCCCTTGCTAGTCTTCCCTTTTCTTTTTGACTTTCATCCACATTTTACTATTTATCCTTCTACTTTTACAATATTGGTCTTCTTTTTCCTTATGAGACTGAGTTAGTTCATAATGCTGTTTTGATTCACCCATGTTACACAGTAGTTAGCAAAACAGTTACACCTGAGTGCTGCATAGTAATCCATTCTGTGAATGTACCATAATTTCTCTATCCATTCATTTGTTGATGGGCATTTTGGTTATTTCCATTTTCTTGGTATTGTGACTAACACTGCTGTAAGAATCAGTGTACCAATCTCTGTTTCTCAGTTCCATTTTCCTTGGGGTATATTACTAACAGTGCAATAGGTGGGCCATATGGAATTTCTGTGTTCCGCTTTTTGAGAAAATGCCAAACTACCTTCCACTATTTTACAATCCTACCAGTAGTGCATGAGAGTTTCAATCTCTCCACATCCTCTCCAATATTTATTGTTCACTGTTCTGTTAAATTTTGCTACTGCTCCATGTGTGAGATGGTATCCTAGTGTGGTTTTTTTCTCCCCCCCCCCGATTGTTTCTAATTTTTTTTTACCCTTTAAAAACATTATTATACTAGTTTGTTTACAAAATTCAAATACATTGTTTTCCAGAACAGATTTTTCCAATTTTTATTCCCATTCTCTCTGAGTACCTGTGATTTTGAGCAATTCTTCATGTTTCTGTTGGCCATCCAAATGTCTTCCTTTGTCAAAAGTCTATGTTTTTTGCCCATTTTGTGTTCAGATGATAGGTCTTTTCCTCATGGAAGCCGTGTCATAGTCTTTAAAGGTTCTTTATGAGACCCTGTTCTGAGACGTCATTGCCAATTTCCTCTCCATAACCCCCAATCTGTATGTTTTCTTGTCACTCTATTAAAAAGTTGGGGTTTTATCTTTTTTTTTTTAAATTAATTTTAATGAAAGTTTACAGAGACTTAAGGTTTCCATTCATTTATTATTGCACTTTTCTCCCTGCCTCCCCGCTCCTTCCCATTTCACTCTTCTCCTTGAAAAGTAAAACTCTTTCATCATTATACAATCCGTATTGAAAAGTTTTTTAAGCATACAGGGGCTTAAATTTAGAATGTCCC
>NW_006399860.1:12031881-12040043 GCF_000299155.1 Elephantulus edwardii | reverse complement strand
TGCTGTCCCTTCAATAGGTTTTGTTTCCTTGTAGAATGCCAGTTGACCATAAGTAAATGGATTAATTTCTCAGTACTTGATTCTGTTTCATTGTTCCATGTGTCTGCCATTGTACCAGTGCCATGCTCTTTTGGTTATTAGAGCAGTGTAGTAGATTTTGAGATCAAGATGTGCTATACCTCCCAATTCATTTTTGTTTTTTAGGATAATGTCCTTATTCAAGGTCTCTTTCTTGTCAAATAAACTTGTCAGTTTCCTTTTCTATCTCTGAAAAATGAGTTTGGTATTTGCATTGAGATTGCATGTTTTAAACATGTAGATTACTTTAGCAGGGATTTTCATTTTTCATTATGCTGAGTCTTTTTGCATATGTGAACAGAGAATATCTTCCTATTTAATTAGGTCTCTTATCGTTTCTTACAGTAGTGATTCATAATCTTCCTTTTAAATGCCTTTTGTGTTTCTAGTCAGGTATATTCCCAAGTATTATAAGTTCTGATTGGCTATTATAAACAGTATTGGTTTCTTAGTTTCCCTTTCCATGATTTCTTTGTAACTCTAGAAAAACTTCAGTTTTTTGTATTATTGATCTTACATCATGCCACTCTACTAAATTTGTCTACTAGGTCTAATTGGTCTTTGGGTATTCTGCGCATGCTATCATATCGTTTGCATATAATGACAGTTTTACCATCTCTTTGACAATCTGGATGTCTCTTATATCTTTCTCTTATATTACACTATTAAGTACTTTCAATATTAAATAGGAGTGGTGAAAGTGGCATCTTTGGTGCTTTTTCACAAAGAGAATGTTTTTAGTCTTTCTTCATTGAGAACAATGTTGGCTTTTGATTTTTCATATGGATTTTTCACTGTTGAGAAAATTTACTTCTATTGATATTTTGTTGAGTGTTTTGATAAAAAAGGTGTTGTTGGATTTTATCAAAGGCCTTTTATGCATCAATTGATTTAATTGTGATTGTAATGAATATTTACAAAGTTAGATTTTCATTTATTTATTGTTGCATTGTATCCCTTCACCTTCCTTTTTCCATTCCATTTTTTTTAACATTCATTGATTGTTGCATAATCACCTACCTCTCTGTCCTTTCACCCCATTATAGTAAAGATGTACCTCTTATTTAGGGCTGCTGTCTTATATATAATGTCTAACCATATATTCCTTTTAAAGAGTTATTTCTTTCATCTGTTCCAATGCAATGTTCTTGGTCTTTGGGCTTTGACTCTTTTTTTCCTTCAAACTCTTCATGTCAAACCAGCTTTATAATGATAGTGCTATGAAGAAACAATGACAGTCATATAAGTTCACATCTTTCGTGTTGTCTACCACTCGATGGCGCTTAACAGCAGCAACATAGCGAGAGCTCCATTGGCCTATTTGACAGAAAGTGATGCTACCAAGGCAAAGGTCAGTGATTTTTTAATCTGCGGTCCTTAGTCATGGTTTTATTTTATTTTATTTCCCAATATTCTTCTAAGTGGTATAGAAATGGTCTCGTGGTTGCTGTGATGCTAAACACTATGATACTGATGTATCAAATGCAATAACGGTCACCTATGGTGGACAGTGTTTGATGAAAGTCCCTGTTTAAACCAAGCTTGGCATCCACTTCTGAAATAGCTTGCCTCTGAAAACCATTATTAGCAATACATACTGAGTACATATTGATAGAATGTATGATGTAGACTAACACAACCTTGGCATCTATATGATAACATGAACTACATCCCATGTTATAACACACATGATTCTAATGTTATTGTTCTCAGATATTCAGTTTATAGACAGAATTTTTAAAGTAATGGGTTGGAGGAAGAATGTTGCAGTGCCCAGGCCTGAAAATTCCTTATGGAAGCCTGTTAATGTCTTAATAAGGCCTGATCATATTATAATCAAGTGACAAGATGACCAGATCCTACTAAGAACCTGGGCCCGATCATATCCCGGTAAGACCCCTACCCCCAAATTCCTGAGCAAACCATCATCCCCTCTAAATCTCCTAACAGCCTCTATAAAATGAAACTGCTTTTATCTGCCTGAACACCTTTCTGATCTCTGTATGCAGTCACCTGGCATCCTTCTCAGGTCTGTTTCATTAAGGTCTGTCGTTACTTAGGACTAGCTTCTTCTTTTCTCTCTTTGTCAGCTTTGTCTATCTAGCACTGATGGTTATGACAATAGAAGCATAATAAAAAGAAGTACAGAATTTAAGTTGGAACAATTTAAAAAGGTGAGTTTGGAATAGAGCCCATAGTAAGTCAGGGACCATCTGTACTAATATTTTTATTATTTATTGTGAAGTTAATGAGTATTTATCATTACCAAGATTTGAAAAACATGGTTAAATTTTTATTATTTTTGTGTGTGGACCATTAAATTGGATCTGACTATTACAGGAAGATATTGTCCCTCCTTCTCCAGTAGAGCATCTGGTGGATTCGAACAGCAAGATTTTTTTTTATATCAAAAGACAACTTTCATTGGGAAATCTGCTATCAGGTACCTCTCCAGAGTGCTGAAGAGCAACAATGTCAGTCTGGAGACTAAGGTGAGCCTGATTATGGCCATTGTTTTCACAATTACTTGCTATGCATCAGAATGCTGGGAAATGACAAGGAATGATAGAAGGAGAATTGATGTCTGAATTGTGATGTTGGAGAAGAATATTGACTATACCATGAACTCCTAGGAGAACAAATTAATTTATCCTAGATAGAGTGAAACCAAGATGCTCTTTAGGCAAGGATTTTGAAGTTTCATTTGACATACTTTGGGCATGTTGCAAGGAGGGACAAGTTCTTGAAGAGGGACATCATGCTTGGGAGGATGGAGGGACAGCACAAGAGAGGAAGACCCTCGATGAGATGAATTGATTCAGTGGCTGGGGTAATGAGGGTAGGTGTATCAGAGACAATAAGGTTGGCTCAGGTTTCAGAGTTGTTGTTCATAATATCACTATGAGTCGCAAGTGACTCAATGGCACATAAAAATAACAAAGGGTTTTATCCCAATAATATCTTAGAAAGCAAGTAGTTTTTGAAGACAATTGCCCTTCTGTATTTTGAGTTCCCAAAGCTTAATGTTTCTAAAGATACAGCCTAAGCACCTATAGAGAAAACACAATTGTTTTTTCTTTCATTCCCTCCCCTCCACCCCCAGATCAGGGCCTATATTTGATTGAGTGAAAAACTAGTCAATATAAAATACCCAATACATGCATATATAAGATGCAGAGATGATGAAATGATGCTAAAAGTTTTGGCATAACACATATGTGCACATACCACACATGTTTTATAGCATTTCAAAAAGTTAATTTACCAGTCCAAAATATTTACCTCATTTACCAGGCCAAAATCTTATTTTTAATAATATTTGTTTGATAAATTTTAAGCCATGGTCAGGAAGTATGGATTGAGTTTGATAATGCCCTGGTAATTGGAAAATAAACAATTCAAATTGTATGTCTGTTGCTATTAATTTGAGATGATAATCATATCCTTGCTACTTTTGAGTCAACAGTCAGAATCTCAGATGTTGTCAATTTGAAGCATAAATAAAACAAAGTCCACACTGATATAAATGGCATTGAGTAGCTATTAACAGCAATCTCAATTCAATCTACACTGACAAAATTATCACAGTCATCTTTCAAGCCCGGCTTTTAATTGGAGGAGTAAACAAAGCAAAACTGATACAAATAACGCTCTTGGCTGCACAGCTGAATACAAAAACTTTATCAGATTATCTTGAATGAAATAATTAAGCTATGTTAGATTCACTTACTTCATAGTCTAATTATGTCTTATTAGTACTAATGTCATGAATCATATCCTTGTGAGCATGTTAAAAGGCCCACTAGAAGTTTCTAATACAATTTATCCTTGTAATATTTTAATCGCTTTACTAGAACAAGTCAGTTATCAATTATATTGTGCATATTTTTTCATTTTATAAAAAAATTTTTTACTTCTTTAGGATTACAGTATGATGGTCTTTCTAGCCGCTGTCTTTTTTCGTTT
This sequence comes from Elephantulus edwardii, assembly GCF_000299155.1. NCBI lineage: Eukaryota > Metazoa > Chordata > Mammalia > Macroscelidea > Macroscelididae > Elephantulus > Elephantulus edwardii. The sequence goes on along the minus strand of NW_006399860.1, from coordinate 12,035,999 downwards.
ATTTTTCACGTGAACTATTCTATTATTGGTTTTTTGTTTGTTTGTTTTAAATGGAAGGTTCTTGGTTGGCCCTGACTCAGGTGGGCATGACCAGGGTAAAAGGGGATGGGAACCAGCTGGCATGGGGAGGGGTCATCTCCACATTCGGTTTAGACACAGAACTAAACAAACAGAGTCACTATTGCTGTTAGAAATTAATAGCCTTGAAAGGGAAAGGAACGGGTAGGGAGTGGAGGTGTCATTAAAAAAAATAAAGGTACTCCTTAAACTGGGGTACCTGGGGGAACTTGGTCTATTTCAACCCAATAGGAATCACAGGACCAAAAGAGATTTGAGATGGCCAGACCATCAGGGATGGAGGGAGTAGGAAGTTCCAGAGGGTGGGGAGAATGTTTGGCAACTGGGGTGAAGGAATTGTCTTTCCCCTGCTAGAATCCCCCCAGCCTTTCCAGTCTGGCAGGAAGGGGGTAGCCTACAGCTCACCCCCATGGGAATGTTTGAGGCTGTCACATGCTCCAGGCAGGGGGCTGAAGGGGTTCACAAGCACTTGCCCTCCAGGGAGATGGCAGCACTCCCCCCCCACCCCCAGTTTTTCTGCCAGGGTGCAGTGGTCCTTGACTTCCTCATAGGAGTTTGCTTGTAATTCATGCTTGATCCCAGTCAGCTTCTTCTTGATTGCATCATAGAGCTAGCTAAGATCATTTTGCTCTTAAGGGATGCACAATCAGGGGCCCAAAAGATAAACACCACATCCTCTTTCTTGTTCTCCTTGGTCTTGTAAGTTGCATCATAGAGGTCTTAGGGGCAGTCATTGTCCGGCAGCATCTTGACAAAGGTGGGATTACAGTCGTCCAAAGTGTGGCCGACATCTCCAACTGGAATCTCCTTGCCCTCTTCCAGGATGACGTTCTTCTTGTCCTCGCTCAGTCAGAAGAGCACTGCCTTCTTGTGCTTCTTCACCTCCTATGGTGTAGATAATTTGCATACCCTCATGTCACTGAATACCTTGATGACACCATCAGAGAAAGCCACACCAAAGGCTATGTTTCCAGAAGCGAAAGGGATATAGTGAAGAGAGCGAGAGAAGACAAGAACCGCCACAGCTGCTGCCTGAATCTGACTCTCTAGCCACTGACTTTTAAGAGACAAAAATGATTGGGTAACATCTTGCTAATAAAGTACTTATAGTCCACCAAGGAGATTGGACAGTTAAATAACAATGCAAATAAAATACATTGAACTATAATGAGATTTGTCAATTTTACCATTCCGCTAAGCTTAAAATGAGTCATCGGACAAGGAAAAATGAGGGCCCTATCACCAAGAAGAAGAGGTAAGGGTGGCACATGGAATTTCAACCTGGACTTTCTGTCCTGGAAACCACCTCAACCCAAGAAACAGGGCACTATAACATTTATGATGATGACGATGAAATAACAGAGACACAACACATCAGCAGTACAGGCAGCAGAATAAGGAGATAAACAGGAGACTGGTTGAAGTGCTTCCTGGAATTGGACAGTAAGGCTTTTGAATGCATGGAGGAAGCTGAATGTGCTTTTGTTCAAGCTTATTGATGCAGTAAAATGCCTGTGGCACTTACTGAAAACTAAACAGGATGGAGGCGAGGAGAATTCAAGAAGCCTCAGGGGTCAAGAACTAGAGAAAAATCTGTCTGTAGGCCTAGCTGAGAAGAAGGTATCTTGATGGGGAAAAATATTCTAATCCTTTATGATCTTAAATTGTAGTCTGATATTTCCCTTGCTGTTGTTAGGTGTTGAAATCAACACATAGATGACCTTCCTGGGGGGTTTCAGAGGCTGTGAATTGTACTGAAGGAGATTATCAGTTTTTCATTTATAGAGCTAGTGGATCAAATCATGTGCTTTAAAGTTGTCAATACACTTTCCTATCAACAGGCCACCAGAGCTCCCTGATACTTCTTTAGGAAAGTCCATGATTGTGAGTACTATCTGTAAGTTCTGTGTGACTATTATTGCAATGCATTGTGAATCACAGTAGAGAAATATAATGCTGTGGGTGGGATGATTAGCATCAGAATAGGTGAGAAGATTAGAGAGAGGAGACTAGTCTGACCTCTGTCTTATAGGAATTAGCCTTGGGCTGGTGATGTTGATTGTTCCTTCCTCTTGAAGTTAGATTTGATGCCTCTTCATGCCATTATTACAAGAGAAAGCTACATTCAGAAGTTAAATGGCACATCTTATTTTGCTGACTTCAACTGGAGTCATTGCTACGGTGGAAGCAACAAGTAGTAAAGTGACAGTGAGAATGTTTGACGTTGGAGAGTCAAAACAAAGTTTTGAGCGTATGAAAAGGAATCCTAGATTTCAAGGCATATTTCACATGGATTTCTAAAAGTCTTGAAAAAGAATGGTATTTTCCCTGTGAGAATGAGGAACACCGTAGGTGAACAACTTCTAGGTGACTGGAAGCAAAAAGTGGCTACGTTCATCTCCAAAAAATTAATCACTAAGAAATATCTGTACTTTGCATTATAATTTATATGTATGTATATATGAATAAATAATACGTAGTGGCATCCACTTCTAAAATGTTTGCCTCTGGAAACTCTATGTATGAACAGTCCTCAGGCCTTTCGTTCACAGTGTCCCTATGAGTTATTTATGACTCGACGGCACCTAGCAACAACAACAACAACAACAATATATAATGTACATAATTAATATAAATGAGATTATGATGTTTCAACATTCTGACCACCATCACTAGGATTGTAAGCTGCTGTAGCTGTTATAAACATTAGGCATGAGGGAACTTGCTTCACTATTGTTAACTACACTGTGAGTAGGGTAAAACTAAAGATGTTATTGATTTTCAAAAGAATTACCAAGCTCCATGAGAATCAAGCTACCAATGAGTTCCTGTTGTTATAGTTGTTAGATGCCATTGATTTAGTTGCTACTCATTATCTAGTTCTGTGCCATCTCGGAACAGTTATGTTTGAGCCAATTGTTGTATCCACACTATCAATTGATCTATTTAATTGATCTCATTGAGGCTAATCCTCTGTTTTCACTAATTCTTTGTTTCATCCAGCATGATATTCTTCTTCAGGGACTGGCTGTCCTAAAGTATAAGCCTTTCTGTAACTTTTTATGTACTGGTGGTCTTATAATTGTCCTTTCCTTTTCTTTTTTTTTTCTGAGTTATGTTGTTCAGCACAATATATTTTAATTTCATCCATGTTTGTTGTTGTTGATTGCTTTCAAGTCAAGCACAACTCATAGCAATCCTATGAACAAAAGACCTGAAGCCTTTCTGTATCATCATCTCTACAAATCCATAGAGTTTCCAGTGGGGGGGGGGGACTATCATACTTAACTGGTGCCCATATCACAATCATACTTGGTACTCTTACTTATAACCTACAGATATATTGATCAATTACTAATTCAAGACCTTTATTAGAAAAGGATGTCACGAAAACATGCAGTCTGAGATTCAATGGTTCATATTTTCAGGATAACTAAAACAGGTGATATTTACCAAAGTTGACAAGTGGAATATTCCTGGATGGGGGAAATAATCCTAAAACTATCCACAACAGCTGCATAAAAACTATGTTGTATGCCAACAGAATACTGATTTTTTAAATATATTTTATTGGCTTTTGTTATGCCCAACGGGGGATGCCCCGAAAAGAGTTCGGCCAACAACCGCAATATACAATGAAAGCCTTTGTTCCCTGTACATAGATGGTCTCCGTTCCTCCGCAGACTGTCCACAGAAGAGGAAGTAAGAGCCCAAGATCCTGCCCATCCCCTGCTTCTGATGTCATCTGCTCAGGGTGGGGTCATTGTAAACGTGGTTGGTGGTTGGAACATTCAGTCATGTGGCTCAGCTTCTGATTGGCGGGCTTATTTTGCCTGCCCCCTCCATCCCGTGCTTCATGAGCTGCTTCCCAGTTGTCACATAGTCTTGGTAATCATTTAGTTCTAACCTGATAAGGTAGCGGGTCCTGGAGACTGGCTGGCGCCTCTGAGTTTACCCTGCTTCTAAAGCTAAGAATTTTTATGGTCCCCATGTCTACTTCTGGAGTTAATAATTCCTGTTCAAGGTTGAATCATGGCTAG
>NW_006399860.1:12018676-12029311 GCF_000299155.1 Elephantulus edwardii | reverse complement strand
GTGTTTGCCTTAAGCTAAGAATTTTTATGGCCCACTTCTGCTTCTGTTATTAATGGGGGTTTATAAAAAATGGAGTTTATGTTGTCCCCTCAATCGTTATTCACAGTCTAGCTCTGAGAAGCACAGCAAGTGGTTTCAACAGTCTTCAACCTAACATTATTGTTCCTCAACAATTTGGAGAAATCCCTGGGAGAATTTTCCAACACAATATGCCTACTGACCTCCTGATTGCTAGTACCAAGTACTTTGATTGTGGAGCCAAGTAAGATGAAATCATTGGCACTTTCAATCTTTTCATCATCTATTATTATAGTGCTTATCAGTCCAGTGGTGAAGAATTTTGTTTTCTTGATGTTGGGATGAAATCTACAATGAAAGCTGTAGTTCTGGATCTTCTGCAGCAAGTTTTCAAGTTCTCCTCATACTTAGCAAGTAAGGTTGTGTCATCTGCACAATACAGGTTGTTGAAAAATCTTCTTCTGATCCTGAACCCACATTCTTCTTCACAGGGTCCACCTTCTTGAATGTTTTTCTCAGTGTACAAGGAGAAAGGATACAACCTTGATGCATACTTTTCTTCATCTAAAATCATGCAGTATTCTCTTGTTTTGTTCAGAAAACAGCTTCTTAGTCTATGTATAGATTTAGTAATGAACATAATTAAGTGTTTAGGGATTCTCATTCTTCTCAATGTTAGCTATACTTTGTTATGATATACACAGTCAAATGTTGTTGCATAGTCAACAAAGGGCAAATAGGCATTTTCTGGTATTCTGTGCTTTATAAACTTGGTTCTGTCTGGCATCAGCAATGATATTCTTCATGGCACAGCATCTACCAAACTGAATTGAACTTCTCCAATGTATTCTTCTAGCCATATTTGAATGATCTTCAGCAATGTTTTGCTTACATGTGATATTAATGATATTATTCAATAATTTCCATATTCTACTTGATCACCTCTCTTGGGAGTGGAAACAAATACTGATGTCCTCCATTCAGTTCACCAAGTAATAACTATTCTGCAAATTTCCTAGCATAAGCTGATGCATGTCCAGGGCTGCATCTGTAAACTGAACCATGTGAATTGGTATCACGTTTATTCCTGGGGCATTATATTTTGCCAGTGCCTTCAGTGGAGTTGAACTTCTTCCTTTGTTATTTGTCATTGGATCATTCATATAAAGAGTCTCCGCTAACATCCATCTTGGTCTTTTCACCCTCCTCTGTCTTTGTAATGCCCCTTTGTATTCTTCATGGATGATATTCTTGATATCCTCCCACAGCTCATCTGGTCTTTGCTCATTAGTATTCAAGATCTCAAATCTGTTCCTGAGATGATTTGAAATTCAAATGGCATAGACTCAAGGTCAAATTTTGGTTCCTGTGAATTTGAACTAACCTTCTTTAGCTTCAGTTTGAACTTGAGTATGAGAAGTTGATGGTCTGTTCCACAATCAGCACCTGGCCTAGTTTTCAAAGCTGAAAATAAGCTTCTCCAACAATTCTTCTCACAGATATACTCTATCTGATTCCTATGCATATCATCAGATGAAATCCATGTGTATAGTCTGCATTTATGTTTCTTATAAAAATATTTCTCTAACATCATTTCTGTCATTAAGTTCATATTTCCCATCTACTGATCCTTCTTCTCTGTTTCCAACTTCTGCACTCCAGTCTCTCATTATTATTGATGCATCTTGAATGCATATTTGACTAATTTCTTACTGTAAAAGTTAGTAGAAGTCTTTTATTTCCTCCTCTTTGGCTCTAGTTATTGGTGCATATATTTGGATGATAATGGTATTCATTGGACTTCCTTGTATGCATATGGATTTATCCTGTCACAACACTGTATTTCAAAATTTACCTAGAAAGGATTTTTTAAACTATGAAAGCAACCCCATTTTTCCTCACCTTTTCATCTCTGGCATAGTAGATCATATGATCGTCTGATTCAAAATCTCATGCCAATCCATCTCATTTTGCCAGTGCCTAGTATGTCAATATTTATGTGTTCCATTTTTCTCTTAATGAGGTCAAATTTTCCTAAATTCTTGCTTCCCACATTCCAGGTTCCAATTACTAGTGTCTGATTACAACTGTTCAAACATCTTTGTGTTTCCACATTTGAGGGCTCAGCCTCAGTTGCCATATCTGCTAGTCTACTCTAAGTATTCTCTGTTGCACCCAACATTTTAAAATTGTGAAGGATGTATACCAGGGATGTGTCTTAACTCTAATACCTTTTTAATCTATATGTGGAACAGATCATCTGGAAAGCTGGGCTCTATGAGGAGGAATGTGGCATCAGGATTGTAGGACGGCTCATCAACAACCTGAGTTATGCAGATGACACCAACCTTGTTTGCTAAAACAGAAAAGGACCTGAAGTACTTGGTGCAGGTCAAAGATTGTTGCTTTCAATATGAATTGAAGGTCAACATTAAGAAAACAAAGATTCTCACCATTCGGTCAATTGTCAGCATCTTGATAAATGATGAAAAGACTGAGATTGTTAACAGCTTTTGTTTGTTTGGCTCCACAATCAGTATTCTTGTTACCAGTATCCAGGAAATGAAAAGACAAATTGTTTTGGGAAAGTCTACTGTCAAGGATCTCTCCAGAGTACTCAGGAGCAACAAAGTCAGTCTGGAGACTAAAGTATGCTTGATCCAGGCCACAGTCTTCACAATTACATGCTATGCAGAAAGTTGGACAGTGACTAGGGATGGCAAAAGAAGAATTGATGCTTTTGAGCAGTGCTGCTAGAGAAGTATATTGAATATACTATGGATTGCTAAAAGAAGAAACAGGTTCATCCTGGAGAGGGTGAAACCAGGATGATCCTTGTAGGAAAGGATTCTGAAGCTCTATCTGAAATACTCTGGGCATGTTGCAAGGAGGGACCAGTCCTTGGAGAGGGATATTATGCTTGAGAGGGACAGTGTAAGAGAGGAAGGCCCTCAATGAGATGGAGTGACTCAGTGTCTGGGGTAATGGGGGTAGGTCTGTCAGAGACAATAAAGTTGGCTCAGGATAGAGCAGAGTTCAGGGCTATTGTACATATGGTCACTTTGAGTAGCAGGGGACTTGATGACACTTAATAAGAACAACAACATATTCATGTGGTACGTCCTGAAAATTTTAAAGTGTATCATTGTAAAAACCTAGATGAAAGTACACCCCTGGAATTTTTCATTCTAGAGCTCACGAATAAAGCCTTGGAATTTGCATTTTAAAATGTTCTCAGTTAAGGAACTGTGCTGCCAACCCAAAGACACATGGGTCAAATCTACCAGCTACTCTTAGGAAGATAGTAAATCTCTTCTGTAATTTATTGCCTCTGAAAATATGTTAAAGGGTCAGCTATTCAAAGATTTCTACTCAATGGTACCTAAAACCAACAACAATAGATAATGTTGGTATTGTAGGTTAAAAAACACACTTGGAAAACTATACACATTAGGATGTGGAAAGTTTCATGGAGTTGAAGTGATGTATTGATTTTTTCTAGTTCAGTTGAAAAGTTTGGGCTTAAAATTGGTGTTCTTATTTTACATCTACCAATTTTGTGGTATACTAATGAGACACATTTTAGAAAATATTTTTGTGTTTATTATCTCAAATGGTACTTTAAAGAAGAGGACAGAAAGGTACTAATAGTATATGGTCATTAGCAAATTTAATCTCAGATAAGAGAAGTGACTTCCACACAATTACACAACAAGTAAAGAAAAGAGAATAAAAATTAATTATCTTTCATGTCCATGTTTTTTCTATAACTCTAAATTGTACCAAAATGAAATCTTTCATCATATAACCTTCTCTTTATTTTAATAAATCAAAATACTTTTGTATAATCTGAATTCTAACTTGAGGTTGTGCATAATATTATAATTTACATGACTAAAATTTGTACTGATATTTAGAATTAATTTTTCATTTTTAGAAATAAGGATTTCTTTTTCTTAATCTCTGTTTCTGAAATCAGATATTAGAGAAAAAAAAATACCCACAAATCTACTCCCCCAAAACCCTTAAATAGTTATTTTTTTCCACATTCTGGGAATGTGTTTATTTGGAAGCTTTTCAGCTTCCAAAACATCTCTTGTCTACTGTGAGTTTAGTGGTATTATAAATAAGCATTTTTAATTGATACAAAATATAGATTCTGGTTTTGAAATACTTAATTTTTTCTTAGTAGAAATTATTTTTATCAATATCTTGTATATTTTATTATATCCAACAGAATTATGGATAGCACATAGAAAAGATCATCTGTTCAAGAACTAAGCTTTTTATATACTAGAATTTTTTTCACTCTAGATTTGGCAGAACAAAAAGAAATGTTATTTGTTTGAAAGTCAGTTTCATTGCTGTGGCTGCCTGAGGCCTCATCTTTCTAGATACGCTTTAAATTGCACATTAGTCCCTTTCAGGGGACTCTATCTCTTTGCCAACATCTGCAAAACACTTCAATGAAAAATATCCAAGAGAGATTCAGACTTTGTGTAGAAAACTCATTCAGGTTGACTGACAGCTGCTTCTTTGACACCATGAGAATTGTATTAGTGTGTACTTCTAACAATACTAACAACAAAGATTCTGTATCCAGAAAGGTATTTACATTTTGATGACCCACAATATGTATTTCTAAAATAAAGTTGAGCTAGGCTGGCAGTTTGAACAAAAATGTCTTTAAAGCTTACAGCATAAATATATAGATACTACCTAAAACAAAACAAACCAACAATAATAAGAAATCAACAAGAAACGTGGCAAGAAAAGACATATCCCCAAAATAGGCCAACTAGTTCTGTCAGTACAGTTTTGAAGTAATGAAGCAGAATCATGAATGCTAGCAATATAGATGAAATTCTAATTTTCATCACATTTAAAAAATATAACTCTAGGGCATAATTTGACAAGGATAAGAAGTAAGATTAACCTTAATTCCTTTCATATACTCTATCCCTTTAACTTTGACATTCTTCTATTTTATATTCTTCAATTTCAGTGTTACATATTCAGATGAATATGTTATTATGATTTTTTTTAATTATTAAGAAGCTGTATCTTCTTTAAGACCTACCTATGTTTCTGACACCACTACTTTCTTTCTATCAGTTTGTTATGCTGTGGTAACGTTTATGATGCTGTGATGTTAGTGTTCCAAACACCTAGCTAGGTCATTCAGAAGACAGGGTTCAATTCAGCTTCCAGATTAAGGAGAAGGATTTGACAAGTTACAATGAAAAGATAACTAACATCTACTGAAAACCTTATAAAAGCAGTAGAATATTGCCTGATAGAGAGAAAGAAAATGAGCCCTTAAGATTTTGAGATTTTATTTGCTGATGTGGCACAACTCAAAATGAGAGGAATCAGGTGTAATTGTACATTAATAATAAGAATGTGGAATGTACAAAGTGTGAATCTATGGAACTGAAATGATTAAAAATGAAATGGGACACTTAAAGATTCATATTCTAGAAATTAGTGAATGGAAATAAACTAATATTAGCCATTTTTTTGTTATTAGAATGATTTATTTAACAACACACCTAGCTCTCCAAACTGCCAATTTTCTTTCCTAATGATTGAGAGATAGCATTTCTAGTATTATGAATAATTTATCCTAAACTCAAGTTAAACAGAGAATCATATCTACTAGTATGCCAGGATTGACAAATTGATATTCACAATTAAAAACAATATCAAGATCTGTTCTGGATTAATACCGTTTCAGTGATAGGATAATACTCAAACACATGTAGAGAAGAGCAGCTAAAATTACTATTATTCAAATTTATGCAAAAATAAGTAAGCTAAACACAAGGAAATGAAAAACATTTATGATCTTCATTAGTCTAAAGGTGATCATGCATGTCATAAACATATAATGATAATTACTGGCAGTTGGAATAGCAAAGTTCGAAATAAAGGATTAGTAATTGGAAAATGAGTTTTTGATGATAGAAATTTTATCAAATACAACATTAGAATTTTGTAAGATCGACAACTTAATCATTTCATACATTTATAAAATGGTGTCTATTTACATGGTCTTCATCAAATGGAATGTGCAGAAAACAAATTGACTGTATTAATAGAGAGAAATGGACTGCCAGGAGAACAAACAGGTCTGTCTTGGAAAGGGTGAAATCAGGCTTCATCCTAAAGGCTCCATCTTACATACTTTGAGCACATGTCCAGCAAGAGCCAGTCCTTGGAGAAGGACATTATGCTTGGAAGAATGGAGGAACAACGCAGGTGAGGAAGACCCATGATGAGATGGATTGACATATGGACTAGAGAAATGTGATTACGTCTGTTGGAGATGATGAGAATGGCTCAGGATAAGTAAGGTTTCAGAGCTACATAGGGTCACTATGAGCTGTAGGCAACTCAGTGGCACATAATAACAACAAACAAACAGAGAGAAATAGTGGAGAAGAACAGTATCAAACCACAGAATAAGGACAGGTGACAATTATTATTTTGCTCATATGCAAGTTCAACTGGAAGTGATAAGTAATATAAACAAGTCTATGAAAATAAAATATAGCAACTTGAGCTAGTGAGCATTTCAAGAACAGATTTGGTGTATTTAAAACTAATAACTGTAACAGATAAGTTATGGGTCATTATATATGAATAAAGGAAATGGTCACTAAAGAAAGACAAGAATGAAAATGTCAAAATGAGTGTCAGAAGAAATGTTGAAGGTGAAATAGCTAAAGTAACTGGAAGAAAGATATCATAATGCCAAAGAGCTTAACAGAAAATTTAAGAGTGATTTGAGAAGACAAAGTAAAGGATTATAATAAAAAGTATACTTGCCTAGAGTTAGAAAACAAAAAAGAACAAAAATAATACATTCTGCATTTTGCAAGCTAAATAAATTGAAAAATATTCAAGCTTCAAATTACTGTGTTGACAGAATATATGGTAAAATATTGAATAATGTAAGACACATGCATGAAAAGAAAATTGTTAGGAATACATAGAATCACTTTACCAAAAGTAACTGTTCAATATTCAACCATTTCAGGAGGTAGCATACAATTAAGAATGCTACAAGACCTCTACAAGTAGACTGATAACCCCATTACAAAATGGGCAAAAAACATGGAAAGATTTTTCACGTGGGAAGATACTCAGATGAACAACAGACACATGAAAAAAATGCTCAAAATTACTGGAAATAAGAGCGATTCAAATCAAAACCACAATGAGATAATTTCTCACCTCAGTAGCAGTGGCAAAGTTTAACAGGAGAGTCAACAGTTAATGTTGAAGAGAATATACAAAGACAGGAATCCTAACACAGGGTGGTGGGATTGTAAAATGTTACAATCACACTGGAAGATAATTTTATATTTTCCTCAAAAAACTGAACATAAACATGTCATATGACCCAGCTATTCCACTTCTAGAAATATACTCCAAGGAAATGATAATTGAGATTTGTACACCAATATTCATAGCAATGTTATTCACAATCACAAGTACATTAAAACAGCCCAAATGTATAATCACAATAGAATGAATTGAGAAATTGTGGTACATTCACACAATGGAATACTATGCACCACTCAGAAGCAAAAATTTCCAAACTTACTACACAACTTGGGAGAGATTGGAGAGCATTAATTGGAATGAACTAACTTAGTCACACAAGGACAAATACTTCATAAGGTAAAAAAATATAAGAATAACTACTAAAATGTGTATTGGGGCTCAAGGGGGGTGGGGTGGAGGGTTGTTTAGAGGGGTAAGGATGGATGGGGAGAATCATAGGGTCCCACAATCTGGTGAGTGATCAGAGGGATAAAAGAAATGAAAATGATATGCTGGACATCTGAAAAGATGAGTAATGGTGGGTATAGTTCAACGGTGATTGGTTTTACAAGATGCCATGAATAGGAATGATTGCATGAAATATGCTATGAATGAAGGGTAAGGTTAAACACAGTGTATATGAATTTTGTATGCATACAAATATAAAATAAAATATTTTAAAACGAATGAATAGTGTTGAAATAATGTGTACTAAAATCATTGGTGAAAAACAATGATCTAGGAACTGAAGGAATATCAACTGAAATATTTCAGTGAATGGATATGCATTGGACATGGCCACTTGTTGATAGTTGATACTAAGACATACGGAAAACAACTGCATGGACAGATGACTAGAAGAAAACTATACTTGTGCCCATTCCAAAGAAAAGTGATTAACAATTTGAAAATTACTGGATAATATTATTATAACACATAGGAGAACATTGCTGCTGTTGTTGTTATGTGCTGTCAAATCACTTGGAACTCATACTGACCCTATGTGCTACAATCCTGAGCCCTGATCTATCCTGAACCAACATTATAGTCTGTGACACATATACCCCCACTACCCCAGTCGCTGAGTCAAACAATCTAATTGGTGGTCTTCTTCTCCTGTGCTGTCCCTCTACCCTCCCAAGCATGATGTCCTTTTCTAAGGACTGATCCCTCCAACAACATGCCCAAAGTATGCCAAATGAAGCTTCAGAATCCTTGCCTCTGAAAAGCAGCCTGGTTTCACCCTCTCCAGGACAAACCTGTTTGTTCTATCAGTCCATGGAATATTCAATACCCTTCTCCAGCTCTACAGCTCAGAGGCACCAATTATCTGTATGTAATCACTCATCATTGTTCAAGTTTCTGATGCATAGTAAATGATTGAAAAGTCTGTGGCCTGGATCAGGAGCACCTTACGTTCCAGAATGACATCGTTGCTCTTCACTACTCTGAAGAGGAACCTGAAAGTAGACTTTCCCAATGCAATTTGGTGGTGGTTTTTTTGTTTGTTTGTTTTGTTTTGTTTTTTTTAATTTCCTGGATGCTGGTACCAAGAATGTTGATTGTGAAGTCAAGAAAATGGAAGCTGTTAACAATCTCAATCTCTTTAGTATTTATTATGATGCTACCAATTAACCCAGTGGTGAGCATCTTTGTTTCCTTGATGTTGAGTTTAAATCAATATTGAAGGCTGTTGGTGTACAAATTTCCATTCGTGTCTCACTTCTAATTTCCTTTGGGTTGGGCAATCTCCTCCCTTGGAACTAACTGCCTCAGAACACTCACTTGAGAATTAACTATGGCTTGGTCCCATCTTAACAGTACACAACAACAATAGCATATTCCTAGTAATAAAATAGCTGGGTCATATGGAGTTTCTATGTTCAATCTTTCGAAGAAATGTCTTCAAGAGTGGTTGCACCAATTTACAATCCCACCAACAGTGTATGAGAATCCCTCCCTCTCCACATCCTCTCCAATAGTTATTGCTTGCTACCCTACTAAAGTTTGCCACATTGTGGTTTTTATTGCCAATTATTTTGAGTATTTTTTTTTATGTGTTAGCCATCTGAATATCTTCTTCTGTGAAAAGATTTTCCATGTCTCTTGCCAATTTTTAATTGGGTTATCAGTCTTTTTATTCTGGTTGTCCAGTAGAATTCTATAACCTTTATTATGAGATTCTAGTCTGAGAAGGTATTACCAAATTTTTTTCCCCCAGTTGGTAGGTTTTCTTCTCATTCTACTGGAAAATGTTTTTGATGAACACAGGGATTTAATATTTCAAAAGTCCCACTCACAAAATTTATCCTCTCCCAACTATGTGTTTCTGGCTGTATTTGTAAATGTTTTTATATTATATACTAGGCTTTCTAAGTTTGGTCCTGTTTATATCTTACAAACTTTATTTTTGGGGGCATTACTCTAGTTCTTTGGTCCATGTTGAAGTAATGTTTGTCTATGGTGTATCCAGTTTCAGCTTTCAGCAGGGTACAGAACAGTTTTGTCAGCATCATTTGTTGAAGAGGTTGTTATTTCCTCATTTGATAGGTTTTATTTCCTCCTCATATTTTGATTGAGAAGAGATTAGTCAATCTTTGGGTTCTGTTCCATTGATCTATGTGCCTGTCTTTAGAACAATACCAGGCTGCTTTGGGTAGTACCACTGAAGAGCAGGTTTTGAGGTCAGGGAGTGCTATACCTTCCACTTAATTTTTGTTTTTCAGAAGAAAAACTCTTTGCTTATTCAGGATGTTTTTTTCTCTCCAAATAAACTTGACAATTTCCCTTTTGATATAATTTAAAAACAAATATTGCATCTGTATTGGGATTGCATTGGATATGTTTATTTCTTTTGATAGGATTTTCATTTGTGCTATATTGAATCTTCCTATCCATGAACAGGAAACATTTTTTCCATTTACTTAGGTCTTTTATTGATTCTTGCAGAAATATTCTGTCATTTTCTTTGTACAGGTCTTTTGTGGCTCTAATTAAGTTCATTCCCATGTATTTCAATTTGTGATTGGCTACTGTAAATGTTCTTGCTTTATTGGTTTCCTTCTCTGAGTTCTCTTTGTTAATGTAGAGGAATCCCACTGACTTCTGGATATTGATCTTGTATCCTGCCACCCTACTAAATTGGTCCACTAGCCCTAAAACGTTTTTTTGTTGAGTCTTTATATTTTCTGTGTACACTGACATATCATCTTCATATAATGACAGTTAACCATCACTTTGCCAATCAGGATGCCTTTTATTTCCTCTTCTCTCTTTTTTTTTTTT
>NW_006399860.1:12016966-12018576 GCF_000299155.1 Elephantulus edwardii | reverse complement strand
CTGAGTTTACCCTGCTTCTAAAGCTAAGAATTTTTATGGTCCCCATGTCTACTTCTGGAGTTAATAATTCCTGTTCAAGGTTGAATCATGGCTAGGCTTTTGGGGTTGGGGGAAGGTCTCCTCTGGACTCCTGAAACGGGGATTCATGCCGTTCCCTCAGTTTTCATATAATAATTCCTTTACATTATGTTCCATTCATGTACACTGTGTTTCATACAATCTTTCAAATGCATTGTATTTTATATTTTTTGAAATTGGTTTGCTTACAAAGTTTATATATATTGTGTTTAACACGATTCTTTATCCACATTGTGCTTCATACTGAAGGGATAGCAAAACCCCGATTTTTAAAATAAACCCCAATTAATGCCAGAAGCAGAAGCGGGCCATAAAAATTCTTAGCTCAAGGCAAACACGAATGCCCTGGGTAGAGTCTTGTCTGTCCTTGCAAAGTAAAGAATTAACTAGTTTCTATGTGACACAGAAGGAGTAAAGGCAGGCAAAGTAGCCAGCCCTTCAAAAGCCGACCCACATGACTGATCCCCTGACCCACCAACCATGATCTCAACCCCCCTGCCCTGACAGGGCACCCAGAAAAAGCTATAAAAGCAATTGGGAGGGGGGACTTGGGGCTTTTTCCTTCGCCACCATCTTATGAAGGGAGAAAGTCTCCACATGTGGAATTAATAAATGCTCTTGAAATTTTCTGACATGTGATTGGAACACCTTTGAGAGGCATTTTGTGGGCAGAACACATACAATCATTCTCATTCCCAGATCCTTCCAATTTGCTTTCCCCTCTTCCTCTACCTACTAAAGTGAAGCCCTGTGGTTTCACCCCTACTTATCCTTAGCTCTTCACTCTATCATCTCCCACTTTGAGTTCCTGTACATGTTTTACTGGTTATCCATCTATTTTTACAATAATGATCTTATGCAGTCTTTGTTCTGATGAGACTGCATTAGTTCACAGAGAATAATGATAATCAGCATACTGAGTTTTAAGATGAAGATTATCTGAGTCAGTTATGAGAAAGATCAATACAGAAGTCAAAGAAGAGTATTTACAGTCGGATCTGAGCTATTTTAATGATGATAGTGGAGGGATAGTATTTTCAAGTGGTATTCTAGGATTAGAATAATTCTGGAAAGGAATGTATAAACCAAAATGGCCCATTTTAGATGAAACATATTTTCTTCTGGTGACTTATTTATTGATTTCAAAAGCACTTCTTATAAAAAGTTATAGTTCATTTTACATTTTTATTCTTTTTAAAAATTCGTATTTTGGTTTGCATATTAAATTTGTATACATCATGTTTCACATTGTGTTTCACACATTTCTTCATTTATATTGTTTTAAATGATCATTCCCAAACATTATGTTTCATAAAATTAATCACCTTTTATCTATTCTGATTATTATCCTTTCTTTTTGAGTCCTCACTGAATCTTTCCTAAGTCCTTTACCCCCTCCCTCCATCCACAAGACTATGAGATGTTTTATTGCCTTTTTTTTTCAGTCAAAAGTTTTTCTTTGTACCATATTGGAAAAAAGTTTTGATATTACCCTTTACTAGTTGTACATTTCTGGCTATAATTGCCTGTCT
>NW_006399860.1:12006627-12016454 GCF_000299155.1 Elephantulus edwardii | reverse complement strand
CCTTGTGACCTAGAATGTGATCTATTCTAGAGAATGTTCCATGCACTTTGGAGAAGAAGGTATACTGCGCTTTTTTTGGGGTGCATTAGTCTATAGATATCTATGAGGGCAAGTTGGTTTATTGTGTGATTTAATTCTTCAGTATCTCTGTTGAGTTTGTTAATTTTATGAATTACATTGATTGTTTTTCTTATGTTATTATGAATTCCACTTGGTCAAGATGAATTATTAATTTTTATGTGTTCTTGAATTCTATTGGCTAGGATTTTGTTAATGATTTTTGCATCTATGTTGGAAAGTTATTGGTGTTTACTTTCTTTTTTGGCATTACCTTTGCCTGGTTTTGGTATTATGGTTATCCTTGCTTTATAGAATGTCTCTGGTAATGTTCTTTTTTCCTGATTTTTTTAAAAAATAATTTAAGTAGAATTGGTGATATATCTTTTGTCAATATTTGGTAGAATCCAGCTGTGAAGCTATTTGGTCCAGGACTATTTTGTGGAGGACTCTTTTTATAGCCCGCTCAATTTTTCCTTTTGTGATGAGTCTGTTCATGTGTTCTACACCTGTTCATATCATTCTGGGTAGGGCATGAGATTAGAGGAATTTGTCTATTTCCTCTTTGTTTTCAAATGTCTCAGAGTATAGCTTTTTATAATAGTCTGATAGTATAGATTACATTTTCTTTCATTCTATTGTGATGTCACTTCTATCATTCTTTGAGTTATTTATGTCTTTTCCATTTTTTCTTTTGTTAACTTTGCCAATAGTTTATTAATTTTATTGATCCTTTAAAAAAACACAAACAGCTCTTGCTTCTGTTTATGGTTTCAATTGTTTTTCTGTTTTCTATCTTGTTGATCTCAGCTCTTGTTCTTATCATTTCCTTGCATCTAGAGACTGTGGAATTAGATTGTTCTTTTTCTATTTGATTAAGGTGCTCAATTAGATGATTAATTTTGCTTCTTTCTATATTTTTTTATGAATTTTCCTATTGCTATGAACTGCCTTCTGAAGACTACCTTAGCTATATCCCAGAGGTTTTAGTATATTTTCATTATCATTTGTTTGGAAAAACTTTTTTATTTCAGATTTTATTTCTTCTATATTCATTCATAGGGTCGCTATGAGTCATCTATGACTCTACAGTACTTAATAACAAAAAGAAGAAGAAACCTCTGTTGGCCTAGTGGACAGAAAGTGATGCTACGAACTTCAGTTTTGTTTTTCAGAAGAAACTCTTTGCTTATTCAGGATCTTCTTAAACTTGACAATTTCCCTTTTGGTATCCTTTAAAAAGGAATATTACTTCTGTATTGAGTTTGATACTGTTAGATGATTTCCACACTCTATTAGGTCACATTTTTTTTAATGGGAATAATATGGATCTCTTCCTGTCAGTTGACGAAGTAGTTGTCCTCCAAGTTTCTTGGCACAACATCTAGGTCAGCATCTGTTTCTTAAAATATGTCAATTGGTATTCCATCAGTTCCTGGGATTCATTTTTTGCCAAGTCCTTCAGAGCAGCCTAAACTTCCTCCTCCACCACCATTAACTCTTGATCATATGTTGTTTCTTGAAATACTTCTGTGTCAACCAGTTCTTTTTGGTATAGTGACTCTGTTTACTCCTTTCATTTTCTTTTAATACTTCCTGATTCATTCAATAATCTGCTCATAGCACCCTTAAGCATTGCTTGTGGCTTGAATTTTATATTTAATTCCTTCAGCTTAAGAAATGCTAAGCAAGTTCAGCCCTTTTAATTTTCTGACTCCAGCTCCTTACAGATTTCATTATAATTTTTTGCCTTGCCTTATCAAGCTGCTCTTTGAAATATTCTGTTCAGCTCCTTAACTTCTTGATTTCTTTCCTTTGCTTTGGCTTCTCGGTGTGGTGCTCTAGGGTAATATTCAAAGTCTCTTCTGATATCCATCTTGGTCTTTCTTCTTTTTTATTTGTAATGACTTTTTGCATTCTTTACAAATGATATTCTTGATAACCTTCCCACAGCTCATTTGGTATTCATTCATTAGTGTTCAAGGCCTCAAACCTATTCTTGAGTTGGTTTTCAAATTCATGCGACATAGAATCAAGGTCAAATTTCTTTTTCTGTGGGTATGATTTAACCTTCTATAGTGTTAATTTGTACTTGCATGTGAGCAGCTGACGGTCTGTTCCATAATCAGCAGCTGGCGTAGTTATTACTGTTGATATCGAATTTCTCCAGTGATTCCTTCCACAGATGTAATCGTTGGCAAAATAATAATTCTTTGTTCAGATCATGAAGGGGAAATATTATCATTTGTAGATAATTTTCTTATAGACAATGTAAAACATTCATCTAGAAGTCCCTTGTGAAATTATGATTGTAACTGTTAACAAATTATCCTAATCAAGCACTTATCTATGATAGCTAAGAATTACAAGAAAAACTATTTGAGGACTATAGGTATGATTTATAAAACTTCTAGAATTAATAAATTATGAAGTTCTTTTCCTAAATTTATTTGTACAAGAATTATTTTTGTTTACTCTTGTTAATGTTGCCTTTGGAGAAAATCCATGTTCTCATTCCTTTTCCCTCTCCTCCCTCACTGCCCTTCTGCTATTTTTTGGTCTTGTCTTTCCTTTTTAAGATGACTTTAATTTAGAGCTAGGAGGGAAAAAAATGTCTTTGTTCATCCTCAGTTCTTACATTGGGAGGATGAATATGACTAAGTTTATAATTTTCCGTTTTCTTTGCAGTCAATTCAAGGGGAGAAGAAAGCATAGATATTGATCAAAATTTCCTACTTAAGAGGTTGGAATCAGATTAGAGAATTAACCAATTGTTTTTGGAAGGAGTCCAATCCTCTTCTTAGGAATCTCTAAAACAGTAGTTGTCAGAACATCATTTTTGGAGCAGAAGCAGCAACAACAACAGCAGCGGTAGGGACTTGGTTAGAAATAAAATGTAATGCACATCTCCTCAGGGTTACTGGCTCAGAAACACTGAGGGTGGGATCTTGAAATCTGTGCTTGTACATGTCTTCAAAGTGATTCCAATACGAGTTCATTTCTTCTTGACAGAAAAATAAATTTGAAGGTCAGTTGGAGAGAATATATTTGTTTCAGTCATATTAAGCCTTTCTACATTTTTCAACAACAAAAAATAGTACTATGAAAATAGTAAAAAAATATATGTATAATTATATGCCGTAGAGTCATTTGTGACTCATAGCGACCCTATGTACAAGAGCCCTAAATGCTGCTCTACCCTGTGCCAACCTCGCCATCTCTGACACACTCATTTCCACCATCCCAATTACAGAATTGATCCATCTCATGATGGTCTTTCTCTCCTGAACTGTCCCTCCACTCTCCCAAACATGATGTCCCTCTCCAAGGATCATTCCCTCCTTGCAACATGCCCAAAGTGTGACAGACGAAGTTTCAGAATCCTTGACTCCAAAGAGCAGTCTGGCTTTACCCTCAGTCCATGGTATATTCAACGCTCTTCTCCAGCACCACAGCTCAAAGACATTAATTCTCTTTCTATCATCCTTAGTCACTCTCTGAGTGTCCAGCTCTCTGAGGCATAGCACGCAATTGTGAAGACTATGGCCTGGATCAGGCGCACCAGATTGATGTTGTTGCTCATCAGTACTCTGAAGAGGTCCCTGACAGCAGACTTCCCCAATGCAATTAGAGTTAGGTGTGTCTGAGGCAGTGAGACAGGCTCATAGGACAGGGAAAGCTTCAGAACTATTACACATAGGGTTGATATGGGTTGCAGGCACTCAGCAGCATATAGCAGCAACAACAACAATGTTGCTGTATTAATTTAGAGACTGTCAACAACCAAGTGTTCTTAAGTAATACAAGAAAACAGTACTGGAATAATTTGTGTGTTTATAAATTTGTCTTTGAATTATAGTGTGGAAAATTTGAGTAAAGATGACACATGGCAGCATTACTTCTCTTTAGGTAATTAGTTCTAGAGAGAAATTTGTATATAAATATTTACAACTTGTATTGAAATGTGAACACTATTTTCCCCCAGTAAATTTCCACAGTTATATCTCTAAAATCCCTTTCCTTTATGGAACCTTCTTTGATTTTCAGACATGTATTATGTATAGCCAAGAATAGAAGCTTTCTGAAATTGTTCCTACTAACAAACAAACTTCAAAGTTCTTAACATATGGTCGTTGTTGATTGAGTAAAACGAGAATGAAGATAAGATTTCATTCAACTAAGAATTCTATGAAGTATCACTTTATGGAAAGCCATTAGGCAAGACTCTCAATTATGAAGCTACATGAAATATGCAAATAACAACAATATAATTAAACTGTCAAATATGATTGAGAAATTTATATAAAAATTCAAGTAGCCCCAGTATTCTTTTCTCTTCTTGGCTAGTTATAATGCAATATCAAAACAGTTTCTTTTGAGAATATTTATAACCTGTCAAGAGAAGACTTGAAACTATATAGCTGTATATCCCTGAAGAAAAATGTTAGTTTCAAAGCATCATTGATGTAAATACTGCCTCCTTTCTATTTCAGTGAAATACACTGTTAGCTGATAATTATCTAAAAGCCACTAGCATTAGAAGAAAAAAGTATACAATACCACAACCCGAGGGCATTTGTGTAATGGAATTATGAATGTGGAATTTTCTTTAATATAGGAAACACATATTTTAATAGAATATTTTTTTATGTGAAGAAAAACCCAGTAACAAGAACAACAACAACAAAATGTTTAATGCTAAATTTGGTATGCTTGATGAGAGGCAGTGTTAAAGGGAAAGAGGTTCTTGAAGGTGAATATTGCCGTCATTCTACCTTGTGTAAAATGGAAATGTACAATCTTCACTTTTACACGCACACTTGCATTTCCCCTTATTGATTTTCATTGTTTTAGATAACCTTGGAATTTTACATAAAATGGCAAACTACCTCTACAAATAAATAAAACAAGTACAAAACTAAATATAACCAAGCTACTCATAATGGAGTTTATCTAAAAGAGAATGAAAATATGTTGGAAATAGGGACTTGTTCCTATTAATGGGAATTAAATGCTGTTTTGGCACACAAACAACTCTTAAAAGAATTCATTTCATTTACTTATAGCATGTGGCTCAGCACTTTGGACTAATTGTATAATTACTTTTTGTGCTTTTATAATATTTTATATCCTTGATTCCAAATATTTTCAAGGTCAGTAGGACTGAAATATCCCATTATTTTCTAAATGCTTGTTTGAAGATAATTGCCAGTATACACCAGTTAAAACAGTCAAGTATAACTCATAGAAACTCTTTGTGCATCAGAATAGAAAGAGATTCTTTAGGGTTTACAGTGATTGATTTTTCAGAGATAGGTCACCAGACCTTTATTCCAAGGAACTTTGGGTAGACTTGAATCTCCAACTATTAAACAGTAATTTGCTCTTCCTGAGAATTCCTGTTAATAATGTTGTTGTTCTTGTATACCACTAAGTCAGAATCAATTCACAGATGATATTGTAGCAGGTTTTTGGAGGCTATAAATTGCATGGGAGGATATTGCTTATCTTTGTTCAGCCGAGCAGCTGGTAGATTCAAACTGCTTGTCTTTATGTTGGCAGTGAAACTTATTACCAACAGGCTACAATAGACACTAAACCACACTCAACAGCCACTTCCCTTTGTTAATAAGAAGCATGTTTATTTTTGAAAACTCTCGTTATGATACAGTTATGAAATGTTATTTTTCCTGTCAGAGTGATACAAATATATCAAGCCCTGATTAATAAACCGTAAATAATCAATGTCTTTATGAAAGCTTTTGGGAATTGAAATTAAGTGTACCTCCAACTGTTACTTGTTTTTTTGAGAAAAACAAGTAAAACTACAGAAGTAAGATCTTAAAAAAAAAAAAAAGAAAGAAAGGGATGGTTAGAACTTTCAAACACTAGATTTGACATTTTAGTGAGAGACTGCTAAATTGGATTACAAAAAGTCAATCTAATTTCTGGACTCTCT
The DNA here is from genome assembly GCF_000299155.1 of Elephantulus edwardii. Taxonomy (NCBI): domain Eukaryota; kingdom Metazoa; phylum Chordata; class Mammalia; order Macroscelidea; family Macroscelididae; genus Elephantulus; species Elephantulus edwardii. The sequence continues at coordinate 12,010,438 of NW_006399860.1, read as the reverse complement.
GCTTAGTTTGTTTGTCATCTAAGTGAGTCAGGATCAATAGGATCACTATGTTCATCTAATTCGAATTTGAGATATTGACCTGCAAGTAGATAATTCCATTGTCTTTGTTGGCATGTTTTTACTGTTGGTATCACTGGTACTTGCAGAACTCACTTGCAATTTTTACTGAAGGATTATGATAGATTGTATCGAACACAGAGAGGGTTTACTGAATTTCTACAATGATATTTAGGAAGAACGTACAGGAATGCATGGTAATAGAGTTAGTATTGTAAAACAATGTGGACAAAATATGGTTAAAAAAGGAATTCAAGCATTATGTCAGAGTTATGCAGAATAATCATCACAGCAGAAAAGATCAGATGCACACCGTGTTTAGAGTTCATATACAATTTTCAAAACAGCAGGACTTTGTTCTCATCTCTTCAGTTCTTGCAGATCTGTGAATTCTTCATCAAAATGGGAAGTACACTTTTTCTTCTTTCTGAATATTTGAAAATCTTTTGAAGCTTTATTTGCTTCTAGTTGGTCCAAATGGTATGGAAGAGAAATGAAGGAATCTATGAAGGGATTTATGAAGGAATTTTTTGTGTGAAATGTTGTGCAAGTAGTTATTGAAAGGATAACTTTATTAGTTTATTGGACTATAGGAAATCATTAGATAATTTTATGAAAATGATAAAAATGATTGTGAAGAAGTATAGCAAGAACTCATTAGGTAAATCTTATAATTCTATTAAAAATAATGTGATGATAAAAGGGTTTCATTTATAGCTTTGTATCCTTTCTGGAAGATCACTTTTAAAAAAATTAAGGAAATCCATCTACTTTTGAGAGAATAAATAAAGACAATAAAAGCAGCAACAGTAAAAATGTGTTTTCCTAAGTGTCTTTCTACTTTTTCTTGCTATGATATCATTCTATCTCATCGAGGGTCTCTCTCTTTTATTCTGACCCTCTACATTTCTTGGCATGATGCTTTTCCCCAAGGGCTGAATGCTCTTGATAATATGCACAAAGGATTTGAGATTAAATTTCACCGTTTTTGGCCTTATGGAGTTCTTGGGTGCATTTCAAGACAAAGGTGTTTGTAAAAACAGATTTAATTGATATCAAGAAAAGATAGAATCCTGGTACACATTTTTCTGGGTATTGCCCATATTTGTATGCCATGCTTTATTTAAACAACTAACTGCTTCTTATTTACGTTTAAGTTTTGCACAAGTATAAGTTTTCTGGGATTCCAATTTTAATAATATCCATAATTTATTATTATGTTATTGTAACATAGCTAAACACATTTGCATAATCAGTAAAATGTAAGTAAATGTCTTTTTGTTTTCTCTGCTATCAGCTAAGATTCATCTAACATCAGCAATGATACTATTAATTCTACAGATTCTTCTGGACCCAGCCTAAATTTCTGGAAGTTCTTTGTCAATATGCTGCTATAGATACTTTTGAATAATCTTCAGTGAGATATTACTTCCATACGATAATGTTGTTGTTTTTGTTGTTTCTTGATGAGTCAGAACTGGCCCAAAGCTGACCGTTTGGTGGGTTATCAGAGGCAGTTAATTGAATGGGATGAGATTGCCCATCCTTCTCCCATGGAACAGCTGGAAGATCTGAACCACTGCTTTCAGGATTACAGTGCAACTTCTCACCACTAGGCCACCAGAGTTCCTATATGATAATGATATTTTTCAATAATTTCCACACTGTTGGATCATTGTTTGGGTGTTACCTTGTTGTTACTGGGTTTTTATTTTGTAATAGGTTTAGAAATAGATATCTTCCTATAATTTAGTGAGGCAGCTGATTTCTGAATTTTATGGCATAATCTGGTGAGCATATTCAGGGCTGCTCTAAAACCTCAGTTGGTAGTTCACTAATTGCTGGGGCCTTATATTTGTCAATGCCTTCAGTGTAATTTATATTTATGCTTCCTTTATCATAGAGTCTTGATTATATGCTACTTGCTAAAATGAGTCAGTATTGAAGAATTCTTTTAAATACTGTGTATTCCTTCTATCTTCTTTGATGCTTTTTGCATCATTAAATATCTTTTTTAAAATTTACTTTTTTAAAAATTTCCATTCATTCATTGTTAAACACTTTCCTCCCTGCCCACCCCTCCCCCAGTTCACTTTTCTCTTTGCAAAGCAAAAAAAAAAGCACTTTAATTTTTATGCAATTCCTCCACCCCCAGTTAACTCCATTATGCAGCTTTCATTCTGGACTCTTGTCATGACATCAATTATGATGCTGCTTATTGGTTCAGTGAGGGAGATTAGGAAACTAAAAGTCAAGAACAAGTGTACATATAAGGAAAGATGAGAATGCATACAGAGAAGAAAGAAGGCGAAAGAGATTAAGATGACACAGCCACAAACCTTGAACACTATGGATTATTAACAAAGACCCAAAGCCCTGACTACATTTATATTTTGAGATTTATAGCTTCCAGAATTGAGAGAGGGGGAAAAATGTTGCTTCAACTCCCTTAATTTGTGATAATATACTATGGAAATTTTAGTAAACTAATATGAATGTAGTACTTTTATAAAATATAGTTGTCATATATGCCTTGAGTTTAACCCAGTGTTAATGAGTAAATACGACTCACAGTGACCCTACCTTGGGTTTCTGAGGCTGCAAATTTTTTGAGAAGAGAATGCCCATCTTTCTCTTCAGGACCTGTTGAATTTGAATTTCAGAACTTTTGGTTAGCAATATAATGCATTAACACTACACCACCAGGATTCAGCTGTTTTTTCTAAAACTTCATTTTAGGACCTTTAAATGAAGATACTTGTATGCTACTTAATGAACATTTGAAGCAAATTATGGTCTTAACACTGTTGTATTCCATAGATGTGTTTTTTTTTTTCTCATTCTTTATATGTTCATTCATTCAGTAATGTGAAACTATATTTGAGATCAAATAATACATGATTATTTGCTTATAATAACAAAATTAAATGAGAAAATAATACACATTTATATTTCACCAATATTATCAGTAAGAAATTTGGAAAGGGATGGGATACTAAGTGTGAGGGTTTTTAGAAATATCTCCTAAACAAATTAAAAGTACACTCCTTGCATATTTTGAAAGAAATAACATTTAATAACAAATCTTGAGGGATTTTTTGCCAGTTGGATTGTTTTTCCTCCCATATATTCAAACACAAAAACCTTGTATGATTTGAAGTGTAATCAGTTTAATGACTGTGCTTGGGCAATCTCTTCTGTTGTCTTCTGTCTCACTGTAGAATTTATGTTTTGCATTAATAGACATATTTTAATGTTTAGTCATATTCTTTTTTGGGGTATATCATATATATACATGTGTATAAAATGCCCCATGGAATTTCCAATCACTAACTGAAATAGAAGAAAATTGAAAAAGTCTTTTCCATAAAAAATATCAGCCTCGGATCTTTCTTAAAGGCTGTTATAATCAACTTGAAGGTGGTTTGATTATTGGGATATGTATCCAAAGGAATTGGCAGATACAGAAGATTTTAATGAAATAACATTTGAGCAAGAGCCTATGGTGATGAAGGAAGAAGTTCAAACTGCTTTGAAGGAAATAGCAAAAATAAGGCCCAGGAATAGATGATATACCAATTGACATATTTCAGCTAACAGATGGTGCCCTGGATGTGCTCACCAAGTTGTGCCAAGAAATCTGGAGAACAACCACTTGGCCAACTGGGTGCAGAAACTACAGAACAATCTCATTGATTTCACATGCAAGGAAGATTCTACTGAAGATTATCCAAAAACAACTGGAACAGCACAT
>NW_006399860.1:12002541-12005330 GCF_000299155.1 Elephantulus edwardii | reverse complement strand
TCTTTCCAATCCTGATGACCTTTTCCAAGAACTGATCCTCCTAACAACATGTCCAAAGTATATATGAAGTGCAGTTTCACTATCTCTACCTCCAAGAAGTACCTTGGTTTCACTTTCTCCAAGACATTTGTTTGTACTTCTGGCAATCTATGGGAAATTCAGTCTCTTTTCTAACATTATAACTCAAGACTCAAAAGCATCAGCCTTACTTTTTTTATACTTACTCATTGGTCATTTTTCAGATGCATAGCAAGTAACTGAAACGACCATCATTTGCTATTTAGCACTTTGTAGAGGTCCTTGGCAGCTTATTTTCCTAATGCTACATGTCTTGTGATTTCTTGACTGCTGGCATCAAGGGTATTGAAAGTGGATCGAAGTAAATGAAATAATTGATTATTACAAGGTTTTTCACTATGAAGAGATTGAAGTTGTAAACATCATTATGTTGTCTAAGTCTGCTGTCGGAGACGTCTACAGAGTTCTAAAGAGCAATTATGTCAGTCTGCATGCTAAGGTACACCTATACAGGTCATGGTCTTCACAATCACTTCTCATGCATCAGAGAGCTGGACAATGACTATGGATGACAGAAGGAGAATTGATGCCTTTGAACTATGGTGTAGGGATATTGAATATACCATGGACTGCTAAGAGAATGAACTGGTTTGTCCTGGAGAGGGTTAAACCAGGCTGCTCCTTGGAGGCAAGGATTCTGAAGCTTCATCTCACATACTTTGGACATGTTGTAAGGATGGACCTATCCTTGGAGAGGAGCATCATGTTTGGGAGGGTGTAGGGACAGTGCAGGAGAGAAAGACCCTCAATAAGATGGATTGATTCAGTGACTGGGGTAATGGAGGTAGGTGTGTCAGGGATAGTAAGACTGAACACGATAGAGAAGGCTTGAGGTCTGTTGTACATAGTGTCGCTATGAGTCGCAGGTGACTCAATGGCACAAAACAACAACAATCTTACATGTTCTTAATTTTAAACCATGCAGTATTCCCTTTCTCTTTTCGCACAACATAGTCTCCAGGTGCAGATATAGGTTCTGCATGAGCATAGTTAAGTGCTCTGGGACTCCCATTCTTCTCAACGTCAGGCACAACTTATTATAATCCACACAAACAAATGCCTTTGCATAGTCAATATAGTACAAATAGACATTCTTCTGGTATTTTCTACATTAAGCCAGAATCCATCTGACATCAGCAATGAAATCACTGGTGCCATGGCCTCTTCCAAATCCTATGTGAGCTTCTGGCAGTTCCTTATCTATGTATCTCCTAGTCATTTTTGAATTATCTTCAGCAGTATTTTTCTTGCATGTGATAGTAATGATATTGTTTGATAGTTTCTACATTCAGATGTATCATCTTTCTTGGGACTGGAAACAAATATGGACCTTTTCCAATCCATTGGCCAGACAGCTGTCCTCCAAATTTCCTGGCATAGACTGGTAATCATATGCAAGGCTACTTCTGTTAATATAAACAAGTCAATTGATGGTCCATTGATGAAGAAGGAATTATGTCAGGGTTGCATTCTTTCTCCATCCCTATTCAATCTGAATGTTGAGAAAATTATACAAGAACCTAGACTCCATAAAGAGCAGTACAGCATGAGGATTAGAGGGAGAATTATCAATAGCTTATGTTATGCAGATGAAACAACTTTGCTTGCTGAAAGTAAGGAGTGCTAGAAATACTTGCAGATCAAGGAACACAGCCTTCAGTATGGATTGTACCTCAATGTTAAGAAAACAAAGATGCTGACCGATGGGCAGCATCATGATGGTTGGATAGGCCACTGATACTATCAAGAGCTTCATCTTGCTTCAATCCACAATTAACACCCTTGGTACCAAAACTCAGGAAATAAGCAAACACATTGTACTGGAAAATTTTGCAGTTAGGAACCTCTACAGATTACTGAGGAGAAATGATATTTATTTGAGGACTAAGATCCCTCTGATTCAGGCCATAGTCCTTCTGATTGTTTGCTATATATCTGAGAGCCGGAAAATGAATAAGGATGATGGAAGAAAAATTGATGGCTTCAAACTGTGTTATTAGAGAAGAGCACTGAACATCCTATGGCTGGCCAAAAGAACTAATACAGGTGTCTTGGTCAGGTTGCAGCCAGAGTGCTCTTTGAAGGCAAGAATAATGGTGCTTCCTCTCACATAGTTTGGCCACATTGCTAGGAGAGTCTATTCCTTAGAGAAGGACATGATGCTAGGCAGGGTGGAGGGTCAGCAAGAGAGAGGAAGACCATCAACCAGGTGGACAGACACAATGATTGCCACAATGGGTTCTTGTGTGTCAGTAAGTATGCAGATGGTACAGGATAGGACAAGGTTTAGATCTTTTGTTCATAGGGTTGCTATGAGTCATACTCCACAGCACCTAACAACAACAATAACAACAGCCTTATGTATACAAGTTCATATTTTCTGATTATCATTCTTTCCTCATTGTTTCTGACTTTTCAATTCCAGTCACCACCAATTATTAATGCCTGTGGAAAGTGAGGACTTGCTGCAGAAGATCAAGAACTATATTTGTCATGGATTACATCTCAACATCAAGAAACAAAGTTTCTTACCATTGGACCAATATGCAGTATCGAATGGAAAAGGATTAAAGCTGGAGGCAAGGATTCTGAGGCTCCATCTAACATACTTTGGACATGTTGTGAGGAGGGACAGGTCCTTGGAGAGGGACATCAAGCTTGGGAGGGTGGAGGGACAGCGCAGGAGAGGAAGACCCTCTATGAGGTGGATT
>NW_006399860.1:12000567-12001951 GCF_000299155.1 Elephantulus edwardii | reverse complement strand
ATGATTTATAGCCTCAGAAACACAACAGAGGGTCAACTATGAGCTGTCTTCAACCCAATATCAGCAAGAAAGAAAAAAAATGTACTAAGCAAAAAGCAATATGAACTAATAAAAGAATATGAATGCATTAGTCTTTTGATATGGATGAATTTAAATTCTGTAAATTTTGCCTTTAATCAAAGATAGGAAAGTAATATGTGATCTCATGTTAGATTTTTTTTTATCACATGACTCTAATTTAAAATACAAACTCATTGTCATATACTCTAAATTATGTCTTTAAAATTCACAGTTCCTATGTTTGGCTATTATTCAGTTTATGAAGCTCTAAAGAGCCCAGTGTTCAGTTATTCTGTCACTCAAGATCTACTTCTAATTCTTCATATTTTATTCATTTTGCATCCTTTTCAAATCTATTAAGCCCTTGGGAAATGAATATTTATATAGTTTATTTTCTGTTACTCTTACCCAATATAAATATTTTCTGAAATATACCATCTAAATGTTGTTGTTGTGTGTTGTTGCACTGGAACTGACCCATAGCTAACCCTCTAGTGGATTCTTAGAGGCAATAAATTGCATGAGAGGAGAGTGCCTATTCTTTTCCCTCAGCTCATCTGGTGACTTCGAACTTCATGCCTTTGGGATTGTAGCACTGTTTCTTACCACTAGGCCAAAAGAGTTCTCTACCCTGCATATAGGTAGCTAAATTAAAGAATACAGTGGCTGAAGTTGATTGGTTTTAAAACACAAACGGTGGTGGTGTATGCGTGTGCATGCACAATACTTCTTGTGTCTCACATGCAAAATATTAAAATTGTCTAAATTTAGCAATTTAATTGCACTATAAAATTTAAATTGTCAAAACCATTTAATGAGGGATTTTTATATGGTTGGCATTTTGTTATCATTAACAGGTGGTATTTTAATCACTGCCTCATCCAAGTCACGATAATGTCTATCATCTAAATAGAAGACTAAACAAAAATTGATGTTGAGTTGTACTATTGGAGAGGAATATTGAATATATCACAAACTGCTACAGAACGAGCAAGTTTGTCTTGGGTAAAAACACAAAGTGCAAATGCAGTGGTGAAATTTTGTTTCACATACCTTTGGCATATTGTTGTTGTTATTGTTGTTGTTGTTATGTGCCATTGAGTCATTTGCCACTCATAGAGACCCGTAAACCCTGCTCTATCCTGTGCCAATCAAATTGGCTCTGACACACCCATCCTGATTACCCCAGTCACTGAATCAATCCACCACATAGTGGGTCTTCCCCTCCTGCACTGTCCCTCCACCCTCCCTAGCATGATGTCCCTCTCCAAGGATCTGTCTCTCCTTAAAATATGTCCAAAGTATGTCAGACGAAGCCCCAGAA
>NW_006399860.1:11991654-11998503 GCF_000299155.1 Elephantulus edwardii | reverse complement strand
CCATGTTTTCCAACTACTGATTCTTCTTCTCTGTTCCCACCTTTTGTGTTCCAGTCACCGATTATTCTCAAGGCATTTTTATTGCATGTTTTTGGCATATTACCAAGGGAGAATTGTCCCTGAGGAAAGACACCATGATTGTTAGAGTTGGTTCAAAGAGGAATATCCTTAACAAAACTAATTGACAGCAGGCCTGCAAAAATTTATTTAAGCACAGCAGAATTTGGAAGGATGGAACAGGACTGGGCAGTGTTCTGCTCTGCTTTTTGTTTGTTTGTTGTTTTGTGTTTTTTTTTTCTTTTTGTTCTGCTACGTTTTAAAGATGGTTGCTGTGAGACAGAACCAACTTAAAAGCCATCAAACAATAAATATGAAAGAACTTCATTAGGAATCCTTGTAATGAAACACGGTGTAGCTCAACTCTCTATTGTAATTAGAAAATCTCAGATCTACCAACTCTATCCATGAAGGAAAGATCTGGCTCTCTGTTCTGTAAAAAGTTCTGTTGTTGGACGTAATAAAGCCCCTAAAATCCTATCAAGATGTTTTACTCTATTGCATGAGGTCATGCAGATCATATTTAACTCTATATTATCAAACAATAAACAAAAAACCCCAGAAAACAGTAACCTTATTCAATAACAATCATTATCCCTGAACTGCAAATGAGAATGAGTTTAAAAAACTTGCACATGATAATAGTTAAGTAAATGACTGTGCTCAAGTGAAACTACATTTGGATCAGGAAGCAGTTCTCAGAAAAGAGCAAGGAAACACTGCATGGTTCAAAATCAGAAAAGGAGAGTGTCAGGGATGTGTCCTGTCTATATACCTTTTCAATCTGTGTGCACAACAGATCATTTTGGAGGTCGGGCTTTATGAGGAGGAATGTGGTATCAAGATTGGAGGAAGACTCATCATGCAGATGATACAACCTTACTTGCTGAAATTGAGGAGGACCTAAAACATTTGCTGCAGAAGGTCAAGGACCGTAGACTTTAATATGGATTGAAGGTCAATATCAAGATGACAAAGATTCTCACCACTAGGTCAGTATTATGATAGATGGAGAAGAGATTGAGGTTGTTAACAATTTCAGCTTGCTTGGCTCCACAAACAACATTCTTGGCACCAGCAGTCAGGAATCAGAAGACACACTACATTGGGGAAGTCGGCTGTGAGGACCTCTCCAAAATGCCACACATTAATGTCATCAGTCTAGGGACTAAGGTGCATCTGACTCAATCTTTGAAATTACTTGGTACACATCAGAGTGCTGGACAATGACTAAGGATGACAAAAGAAGAATTTATGCCCTTTTGTATGCTGCTGGAGAATATTTATTGAGCATATTACGGGATGCCAGGAGAGAAAAATGCATCTGTCTTGGAGAGAGTGAAACCAAGTTTTTCCTTGGAGGCAAGGATTTTCAAGCTCTACTTTGGGCATGTTGCAAGGAGTGACCAGTCTTCGGAGAGGGACATAATGTTTGAGAGGGTAGGGGGACAGTACCAGAAAAAAAGAACCTCGATGAGATGGATCGATTCACTGCTTGGGGTAATGGGAGTAGCTGTGTCAGAGAAAATGAGATTGGCACAGGTTAGAGCAGGGTTTAGGACTCTTGTTCATAGGGTCGCTATGAGTCTCAAGCGACTCAACAGCATATAACAACAACAAACTCATATACTTTGGGCATATAGCCAGAAGAAACCAGTTGATTTGGAGGGATAGTGCAGGAGAGGAAGACCCTGGATTAAATGGATTGATACAGTAACTTGGGAAGTAGGGATAGGTGTGTTGGAGTCAGTAAGACTGGCTCACGATAGGGCAGGGTCCGGTCATATGGTCATTATGAGAACATAATAATAACAATTGTTCAAGTATAAGGTATTTCTATTGGTGGGAGTGCATTTTTCTAACTAATAGAAGTTCTTTCTTTGGAAGGAAACAGCATTCCTTTTTTTTTTTAATGTTGTTGTTATATGCTGTTGAGTACTAATCACAGTGACCCCATGAACAAAAGATCTGAACCCCGTTCTATACTGTGCCATCCTGACACTTCCTCACACACAAAAGCCCATTGCAGCAATCACCATGTTGATCCATCTTGTTGAGAGTCTTCCTCTCCTTCAGCAACCATCCACTCTTCTCAGCACCATGTCCTTCTCCAAGGAAAAGCCCCTGCTAGCAACATGTCCAAAATATGTGAGGCAAAACCTCATCATTCTTGCCTCCAATAAGTACTCCAGTTTCAAATTCTCCAAGACATAGATGTTGATTTCGTGGTTGTTCATGGGATGTTCAATGCTCATATCTACCACCACAGCTCAAGTGCGTCAATTAATTTTCTGTAATCCTTATTCATTGTCCAGCTCTCATCTTACCTAAAATTGTATAAGAACTGCATGAGGTTCACAAATAGATGATTATTTCCGTTGTGTTTTATTGATTATGGAAAGGTGTTTGACTGTGTGGATCATAATGAACTGTGGCTGACTCGGAGAAGAATAGGAATCCCAGAACACTTTATCATGCTAATGTGAAATCTATACTTGGACGAAGAGGCAGTCATCAGAAAAGAGCAAGGAAATACTGCGTGGTTCAGAATTGGGAAGGGCATACACCAGGGATGTGTCCTGTCTCCTCCATACCTTTTCAAACTGTATGAAGAGGAGATTATATGGGAGGCTGGACTCTATGAGGAAAATGTGGCATCAGGATTGGAGGAAGATTCATCAATAATCTGCATTATGAAGATGACACAACAGTGCTTGCTGAAACTGAGGAGGACCTGAAGCATATGCTGCAGAGGGTTCAGGACTATAGGCTCCAATGTGGATCGAGGCTCAATATCAAGAAGACAAAGATTCTCACCACTGGACCAATTGGCAACATCAGGATGGATGGTTAAGAGATTGAGATTGTTCACAGCTTTAGTTTGCTTGGCTCCACAGTCAACACTCTTGGCACCAGCAGCCAGAAAATTAAAAGACGTATTGTGATGGGAAAGTCTGCTGTTAGAAATCTCTCCAAGGTACTGAAGAGCAATGATGTTACTGTGGAGACTAAGGTGCATCTGATACAGGACATAGTCTTTGCAATAACTTGTTATGTGTCAGAGAATTGGACAATGACTAGGGAGGATAGAAGGAGAGCCTTTGAGCTGTGGTGCTGGAGAAGAGTATTGAGTGTACAATGGACTGCTAAGAAAACTAGAGAAGGTTAAACCGGGCTTATTCTTGGAGGCAAGAATTCTGAGTTTTTCATCTTACACACTTTGGATATGTTATAAGGAGGGACCAGTCCTTGGAGAGGGGCATCATGCTTGGTAGGGTGGAGGGATAGCACTGAATGGGAAGACTCTCTACGAGGTGGATTGATTCAATAACTGGGGTAATCAAGATAGCTGTATCAGAGACAGTGCGATTAGCACAGGACAGAGCAGAGTTTAGGGCTATTGTACATAGGGTCGCTATGAGTTGCAAGAGACTTGACACATAACAACAACAACATATAAAAGCTAGATTAAAATATTAAGAGAATTTTCTATATTTATACGTGTATTGAAGATATTATACTCAAACTAATATTTTAAATGTAAGTATAGTGCTCTTTTCATAACACCAGGAAAATGAAAACACTCAAAGAGTTACTATTTTTTTCTTCTTTTTTTATTATGAGCAAGTTACTTTAGTAATGTAGTCAGTTGCAAAACTATTAGAAAAGTATAATTTTGCATGTAGAAATAGGTAATGAAAATACAACAGGAGAAATTAAATGATGTTAACAAAGGGCAGAAAATTTTTCTGTACAGTGCCAGCCAATCACTATTCTAGATTTTTTTTTAAATTTTTTAATTATTATTAATTTCAATGAACATCTACAGAGATTTTGGAATTCCATTCATTCATTGATGCACTTTTCTCCCCACCCACTCACCCCCACCCCCAGTTCGCTCCTCTCCTTGAAAAGCAAAAGAAAAACTCCCTCATTGGTACACAACCCCCTACCCCCACCCAGCACATCCCCACTCCCACCCCAAGTATATGCCACTCTGCAACCCTCATTCAGGGACTCTTATGATAATCATAATGCTCTAAAATATATTAATTTTAAACTATTCCCAAAGAGTTACTATTAATTGCAATCTCTCATTCTATTAATTCTATTCATTCTCTTCCTTAAAACTTTCTACAATAACCTCAAGGAATAATATGCATAAATTTTTATGTCATGTTTAATTCCCTTTCCTAGTTTGCTCATTTATTTCTTCATATATTAGGTACAATGACTCAAAAGCTTGGCAAGTTTCTACTTCGTTATGAAATTTTTTTTATTATTTGCTCATAAGAATATAATTGTTGTTGTCATGTGTTGTTGAGTGGCCCACAACTCATAGAGGTCCTATGTACAATAGCTCTGAAACCTACCTTATCTTCAGCCAATGTCATGATCTTCAACACACCTACCCTCATTACCCCAGTTGCTGTGTGAATCCATCTCATTTAAGATCTTTCTCTCCTGTGCTGTGCCTCTATGCTTCCATGCATGACATCCTCCTCCAAGATCTCAGGTCACTCTGGATAACGTGTCATAAGCTTCAAGATCCTTGCCTCTAAAGAACAACTTGGTTTCATTTTTTCCAGGAAAAACCTGTTTGTTCTTTTGGTGGTCTACGGTATGTTAAACATTATTCTCCATCACCACAACTCAAAGGCACTAATTCTTCTTCTATCATTCTTAATTATTGTCCAGCTCTCTGATGTATATTACTTTCTGATGTAATTGCAAAGACCATGGCTGGATGAGACGCACTTTAGTCTCTAAATTGAAATTGTTGCTCTTAACACTCTGGAGAGCTCTCTGACAGTTGTTGCTGTTGTTATATGTCATCGAATTGTCTGCAACTCATAGTGACCCAATGTACAACAGCACTAAACCCTGCTCTATCCTGTGCCAATCTTATTGTCTATGAAACACCTATTCTCCTTACCCAATCACTGAATCAATCCATCTTATAGAGGGTCTTCCTTTCTTGAGATGTCACAACTCTCCCAAGCATGATGTCCCTCTCCATGGACTGGTCCCTCCTAGCAACATGTCCAAAGTATGTCAGACAAAGTTTCAGAATCCTTGTCTCCAAGGAGCAGCACGGTATCACTCTCTGTAGGTCAAACCTGCTTGTTCTCCTAGCAGTCCATGGTAAATTCAATACTCTTCTCCAGCACCACAGCTCAAAGGCATCAATTCTCCTTTTATCATCCCCAATCATTGCCTAGCATTCTGATGCATAGCAAGTAACTTCAAGGACTATATTCTAGATTAGGCACAGACTGACATTGGTTGCTCTTCAGTGCTTTGGAGGGGTCTGACAGCAGACTTTCCCAACGCAATTTGTCTTTTAATTTCCTGGCTGCTGGTACCAAGAGTGCTGACTGTAGAGCCAAGCAAACTAAAGCTGTTAACAATCTCAATCCTTTCACCATCTATCATGATGTTGCCAATTGGCCCGTGGTGAGAATTTTTGTTTTCTTGATGTTGAGCTTCAATCCGTATTGAAGGCTGCTGTTCTTGACTTTCTGCAACAAGCACTTCAGGTTCTCTTCAGTTTTAGCAAGCAGGGTTATGTCATCTGCTTAACGCAGAATGCTGATAAGTCTCCCTCCAATCCTTATGACACGTTTTCCTCATACAGCCCAGTCTCCTGGGCAATCCGTTCTGTATATAGATTGAAAAGGTATGAAAATAGAACACATCCCTGGAATATACCCTTCTCATTTTTGTAACATGCAGTGTTCCCTTGTTCTGCTCTTATGACTGCCTCCTTGTCCTCCTGGTTTCACAATAAGCACAATCAAGTATTCTAGAATTCTATTCTATTTAGTCAGCCACAGTTTGTTATGAATCACACAGTCCAATGTCTTTGCATGGTCAATGAAACACAGAAAGACAGTCCTCTGGTACTCCTTGCCTTCAACCAAGATCCATCTAACATTAGCTATGGGATTCTGAGTACCACGGCCTCTTCTAAACTTAGCCTGCACTTCTGCTAGTTCTCTGTTGATGTGCTTATTGCTCCAGTCATTTTTAGATAATCTTCAGAAGACTCTTGCTTGCATGTGATATTAATAATATTGTTTGATAAGTTCTGTACACTGTTGGATCACCTTTCTTTGGAACAAATATAGATCTCTTCCAGCCAGTTGGCCAGGTGGTTGTCCTCCCGATTTCTTGGCACAACTTGGTACGTACATCCAGGGCAGTGTCTGTTTGTTGAAATATGTCAAGTGGCATGCCATTAAGCCCTTGGTCCTTGTTTTTTACCAATTCATTCAAAATAGCTTGAACTTTTTTGCTAATACGTTTAATGAAATTCTTCCGTGTCCACCAATTCCTTTTAGTGCAATAACTCTGTATACAATCTTTCCATCTCCTTTTAATGCTTCTTGGATCATCAAATATTCTGCCCAAAGCATCATTAAGCATTGCAACTCAAGGCTTGAAGTTGTTCTTCAATTTTTTTAGCTTGAGAAATGCCAAGCAAGTTCTGCTCTTTTGGTTTTTGTCACTCCAGCTCTTTGCACATTTCATTGTAACACTTTCTCTTCCCTCACTGCCCTTTGAAATCTTCTGTTCAGCTCCTTAATATCTTTTTTATTATTAAATTTTATTAGTATTAATGAACATTTACAGGGATTTTGGGTTTTCATTCCTTCATTGCTGTACCATTCTCTCTAACCTCTTCCCCAGTTTGTTCTTCTTCCCCCGCCCTCCGAATGTCTGTTTTAATTGTCCAATTGCCACAGTGCTTGTCAAAACCAGTTCTGATTAATCTCCTTTGTCAGTGTG
>NW_006399860.1:11947634-11989614 GCF_000299155.1 Elephantulus edwardii | reverse complement strand
GGTCAACTACGTCCAATAGTTTTCTTGCTGAGTCTTTAGGGTTTTCTAAGTATACTATCATGTCATCAGCATAGAGGGATAATTTTACCTCCTCATTGCCTATTTGGATACCTTTTATTCCCTTCTCTTGTCTTATTGCTATTGCTAAGACTTCCAAAATTTCTTCTCTTTGCTTTGGCTTCTTGGTGCTCCTGTGCAATATTTAGAGTCTCTTCTGGCATACATCTTGGTTTTTCTTCCTCCTCTGTCTTTGAAATGACCTTTTTCTTTCTTCATGGATGATATTCTTGATATCCTTCCACAGTTTATCTTGCCTTCTCCCATTGGTGCTCAAGGCCTCAAACCTGTTCCTGAGATGGTTTTGAAATTCAGGTGGGATAGACTCAAGCTGAAATTTTGCTTCTGGTGAATTTGATTTGATTTTCCTTAGCTTCAGCTTGCATAGGAGTAGTTGGTCTGTTCCACCGTCAGCACCTAGCCTAGTTTTCACAGCTGTGAGCTTCTTCAGCGTATCTTTCCTCAGATGTAATTGATCTGCTTCCTACGCATACTATCATGTGAAATCCATGTGTATAACCTGTGTTTGTTTCTCATGAAATGTATTTGTAATAAATATGTCATTGATTGTGCAACATTCTATCATTCAATCTTGAGATTCATTTCTGTCACTGAGTCTATGCTTTCCAACTACTGACCCTTCTCTGTTCCCAATTTTTACGTTCCAGTCACCCATTGTTATTAATGTGTCTTGATTGCATGTTCAATCAATCGGTGACTGCAAAAGTTGGTAGAAATCTTCTAGTTTCTCCTCTTTGGTTCTGATTGTTAGTGTACATATTTGAATTATGGTGGTATTCACTGAACTGCTTTGTATGTCTATGCATATTATCTTGTCACTCACAACATTATATTTCATGACAGACCTAGAATTGAGTTTTTAACTATGAAAGCAACCCCATTTTTTTTCTCACCTTTTCATTTCCAGCATAGTAGTTCATATGATATTCTGACTCAAAATGTCCCATGCCAGTCCATCTCCTTTCACCAATACTATTTCAATATTTATGTGTTACCTTTCTTTCCTAACAATATCCAATTTTCCTACATTCATGGTTCTCACATTCCATGTTACAATCACTAGTATCTGCTTATAATTCCTCCTCCTTTGTGTTTTCATAATTGAGGGCTCAGCCTCAGCTGCCATACTTGCTATCTCTATTACACACAGAGTTTAGAAAACCTGCAGTTTCAGAAGTGGATGGCCAATCCTCCTTCCTATTCTATTTTAATTTAAATGCTCAGATTTAGAACATTATCTAACAGACATTTTATGGAAAAGAGTAGATGAGAGATATTTCTCTGTTGTAGAAATAACCAATAGAATCAGTGTTGTCCCCACTCTTAACATGTTAAGTCTTGATCCATCCCTTTCCCTACTCCAACAGCATTTCCTTCTACTCCCACCTACTCCATTCAACACCTTCTCCCCCTATCCAGCCCTTGATGTGATGCCTTATATTCCAAGCTTTCTGGGCTTCTGTGGTTCCTAATGACTCAAGCTGTTGCCAATTTCTCTGACTGTGGCCAGTTGGAGTGGCATCCACTTCCTAAATAACATATCTCTTGAAACTCTATGAACTTTGATAAATGTTTATAGTTATAGAAAGGCTTCAGGCCTTTTGTGCATAGGATAGCTATGAATCATGCTTGACTCGAACGTAATCAACAACCGCAAGTACAAATACCAATTACTAGAATCAGCAATGGTTTCCTATCTCTGACAGTTCTGAGGAAAAGTCCTTTGCCTTGAACATCTACTACAGGATTGACTTCTTGTGGCTTAGGGCATCTTCTATTCCATTTGTAGTAAACGGTTATCACAATGGAATAGTTGTCTGGGGAAGGTAGTGTGTCCTGTAGATCTGGTATATAATGTTGTTTTGAAGGTGTCAACCTTGACCTGTGCACTTCTGGGACAAATAGGCATACCTGCATTGTGTGGGGTCAGCTGAGTTATTATCTCCTCCAGGCGTTTTTCCTCCAGCACCACGTCCTGCCTTCCCCGACTCTTGCGTCCCCTGTGCTTTGTCGTAATGCAATTCATCTTTTAATTTTCTGACTTCTGTTACCTAGATTGTTTTTTATGGGACCAAGCAAGTTGAAATTGTAAAAAGTTTCAATCTCTTCTCCATCTATCATGGTGATGCCCATTTACACAGTGGTGAGAATCGTTGTTTACTTGATGTTAAGCATCAATCCATATGACCATCTGTAGCAAATGCTTTAGATCCTCCTCAGCTTCAACAAGTAAGGTTGTGTCATCTGCATAGCAGTTTGTTGATGAGTCTTTTTCCAGTCCTGATGCCACATGTTTCCTCATGAAGTTCAACCTCCTGAATGATTTGTTCCACATATAGGTTGGAAGGGTATGGAGACAGGATACATCCCTTACACACCCTTTTTCTGATTTTGAACCATGCAGTATTTCATTGCTTTTTTCCGATGACTGCCTCCTGAAGAAAGTATAGTTTTTATATGAGCACATTTAAATGTTCTGGGATTCCCATTCTTCTCAAGGTTAGCCCCAAAGTTTGTTGATTTCACATAGTCAAATGCCTTTGCATAATCAATAAAACACAGATAGACATTCATCTGATACTCTTTTCAGCCAAGATAATATTAATATGAAAATATTTATTAAATTTATTTTCCCTTTTTACTTAATAGAATTTATATCTTTACTGTAGATTTTAGTATGTGATTCTAGACAATGGCCAAGGTTTACAGAAGGGCCTATGAAAATCACATATACAATATGCTCGGCATAAGGCTAATTGACAGAAATGAGTGACTGTAATTCACTACGGAAATCTCTTCAGAAAAAAACCGCACAACCTACCTTTTGAAAATTTTAAGTATTATTCTCTTTGTAGTAATTTCATGTGTATAGTTACTAACCTTTAGTGCATAGATTATAAAATAAAAATCCATGGCCAATTGTATCTATTCACAATTCACAATGAACCGTAGAGTTTCTTAAGGTATAAATCTTTTTAAATGCATGCTATCTCAACCTTCTTTCTCTAAGTGACTAGTTGATTCTTGATCTGTCAGTTAGCAGCTGAACACCAATCAATCCTTTCCATAGGTGTAGAAGTGTCTCATTTTAATAGGAAGGACTAAAGTGAAATAAAGTCAGTAAAGGTTGGAGGAGAAATGCTCCTATTTTTTTGAAAGTCTACCATATTCCAGTTTGTGGTGCTAAATCACATTTAAGCTTTGTAATAATATCTTTAATACATTATAACATTAGCGTTTGAGTAATGATAAAACTGAATCCCATTGAAATTATTTCTCTTTTGCCTAGACCGTCTCAAAAAAATTGTAATATGCTTAATCCAAAATGTGGAATTTTCAGTTGATTCTTATGTATCTAAATGTTAGATAATGAATAAGGATGTCAGAAGAAGAATTTGGAATTGTAGTGTTTTAAAAGAGTACTCAATTTCCATGGACCGCCAAAAGAACAATCTTGTGTTGGAGGAAGTGCAACAAGGTTGTACTCAGAGGCAAGGTTGGTGAAACTTTGTCTAACATACTTTGGGATTCCGGTATGGAGCACCACAGTCCTTGGGAATAGACATCTTACTGGGAAATGGATAGAGTGAGATAAAGAGAGGAAGACTCGCAACACTGTTTAACAATGGGCTCAAGTGTATTAGAGATGGTGAGGATGATGCAGGATAGGGCAAGAATTGAACCTGCTGTTTGTAGGGTCGCTATGAATCATAGTTGACTCAACAACATTAACAACAAAAGCAACAAGGCCTCCTTGCATAATTGGACATGCTTTCAAGAGAGTCTACCCCAAGAGAAATGATACTCTGTTTGGAAAATTAGATCAGTGAAGGAAAGGAAGACCCCCCAAGGAGATGGATTGGCGTAGTGACTACAACTGGTTTAAACACAGAGGATATTGTAACAATGGCTCAGGATTGGTCAGACTCTTGGTCATTCTACATAATTGCTATGAAGTTTAGAATACTTGATGACTTCAAACAACAACAACAAAGTCTTGTAAAAAGTGAGAGGTGATATTGCTATATAGTCCTAGGCTTTTTGATTTGCAAGACTACTTTCATTCAGCTACATCATATTTTATCATATGATAAAAATGTAGAATTGAATATTTTTCTTGTATGACAATTTGGGACAATTTGCACAACTAAATATTCTCTTCTTTCACTCTTGGTCTGAATATACACTCTTTTCTGTTCTTTTTCTTTATTTTGGGTATAAAATGTCCTAAGTGAGGAAAGGTTTACTTTCTTTTTAACTTTTTTGCCATAAACTGCTCAGTGATATTTCATAAGACTGCATTCTTATAAAACTAAATTATACTGAATGAGGAAAACAAATTTATTTTGTCTCTTGCAGAGGAATATACAGTAAATACCGATGGAATTACTAGACCTGTCAACTGGCTGCCAAGTAAATATGTGAGATATTCATTCTATTTTCTTCCTGAATGTAGCATTTCTCATTGATTTATGGGGAAGTATATGGCTAATAAGAAACTGCCAGATGAAAATACCTGAGTTGATAATTTAAGAAAATATTTGAAGGGAAAATAAAACTTAATATAAAGTCACTGAAGCTTCACAATTAATGTAGTCAAGGCTGGATAATCTTAAAATAGAGAACACGCACACATTTTATTGTTTTACTTGAGGTGATGCCGGGTGCATGATACTGAGTGAATACTGTACCAGGGAAATGGAGGCTTCTAGGGGAAAGACACATTTCACATCTGACTGGCTTTTTGCAAATTGAAATTGAACCTCATTCTATTAGAGAATTCTGGTCCTAAAGGTTTATCCTTTAAATATATATCCCCTAAATATACATGTCCTAAATAATCTGTTATCTTTTGATGTTGTCTACAGTTATCTAGAAATAAATTAAAAGCACATTTGAAATAAATTCTCTTTTGAATTTTAGTAAGTTCACCTTCAGAACAATCCTGAAGTCAGTTTCCTACCTCTATGCCACTCCATTGCCATTTATTTAAAAAAAAAAACCAAAAAACAAATTAGGCAAATGTACATCTGTCTGCCACTGATCAGTAAGAATAAAGCTTCTCTTTGTACTTTTTTGGCCTGAACATTCTTTTAAAAATTTCCTCTTCCAACCTTTAAGAGATATTTGTAACAAGCTCACAGCACTAAAAAGCACTTCATCTAGCTAATCACTGACATTATCATGTTGTTGTTGTGTTGTTAAGTGCCGTTGGGTAGGAGGCAAATCATAGCAACCCTATGAACGAAAGACCTGGACACCTGTATAACTTTAGTCCTTTGTCCAGGTTCATAGGGTTTCCAGAGGCAAGCTATTACAGAAGTGGATGCAACCCCTGCTTCCAAGCTTGTTTTAATAGGGGAGCTCCACCAAACACTGTCCACCATGGGTAACTTTTATCACATTTGACTCATCAGTGTCACAGTGTTCAGCTTCACAGCAACCATGAGTTACCTCTGCACATCAAGTGGACACACTAGGGCTGTATGACCTAGAAGAATATTTCACCAAAAACAAGTAAAGACTGGGTATTAGAGTCATCCACCTTTAGCTTGAGAGCATGACTTTCTGTTCATTAGGCCAACTGATCTCTCTTTATGCTGCTGTTGTTGTTAAGTGCTGTCGAGTCAAAGGCGACTCATAGGGACCCTATGAACGAAAGACCTGGACACCTATATAACTTTCATCCTTTCTCCAGGTTCATAAGGTTTCCAGAGTTACGCTATTACGGAAGTGGACACACACCATTACACTTACAAACTGCAAATACTTGGAAGGGAAAGGCATGCATAGTAGGATTCTTCTCTTAGAGTCTTGACTTCTCAAGTTACAATCACTGTGGCAGCTTTCCGAGAATTCAGACAGGTGTTGTACATTTGTGTCTCTCTGTGTGTTTGTGGCTTTTATAGATTTTTCACACTAGGGCAGGTGGCCTGACACAGCTAGTACTAGTATCAAGGTGATCTGCCATTTTTAATTATCTGCCAAGCATAAATAATTGCTTTTGGTTTCCTTAATTATGGTAGGTTTTTTTTTTCTTTTTCCCCCCTAAACCTTCATATATATGGTAGGGAAAAAATGAATACTATAGAAGAATATAAAAGTAAACTGTCAACACTCAGCTCCTCATGTCTGAAGTAACCTATGCTGACCACTTATTGTACTGTTTCAGAAATTCCATAACGGATAAGTGTAAGATTATAAGCAAAACAACTATTTTGATGAATAAACTAGCATTTTATGTCAAGTACAACATATATTGAAATTTGTTTCACTGAAATTTGAGAAAAGACAGTGACAATTCATCCAGAATAGCATAAGTAAAACACAGTATTTCACTTAACAGGAATTTTCCAATTTTCAAGGAACAAAAAAAAAAAAAATTAAGATATTTAAATATTTTTGCCTTCAAAATAATGCTACTACTTTAAGGATGTCAATGAATTAAAAATTTGGTTATTCTCAATTATATGTAAAACTTCAAATATGCCCTTAAAATTGACAAATCAAATTTGCACACCTGCTTATTAAGCCCATTAATAGTCTCTCAAAGTAATTCCTCTTAAATTTCAGTTCTCCTAGAGATGACTTCTTTGTGTTTGGAAGAGTTCTCCAGGTGACATCAACCACAAATTTAAAGCAGTAAACAAATGGATGATCATTATATAAGTATTTTTTTAACCTGTTAAGTACCTTGCCAAAACTTGAAATCTACCCTATGTCTAAATAGAAAGACTGACAAGTGAACAATACACCTTTACAATTAAAGCCTGATAATGAGTTTAAATAACGATAAAAGAATTTTGGATTGAAGTCTTTAACTTCAAAGTTCTATTGGTGATGAGATCATTTCCTTGGAATATATTTCCAGTAGTAAAAAAGGGTAAGGAAAGAGGGAAATCTTAGAGAAAAGAACTTGCGTATAGTATTTAATAATAGATCACTGCCTTAGGCAGGGTTCTCAAGAGAAGCAAAATCAAACTCAGTGAAGTTGGCTTAAATTGAGAGAGAGAGAGAGAGAGAGAGAGAAGAAGAAGAAGGGAGAGAGAGGGGGGGAAGGGAGAGAAGGGGGGAGAGAGAGAGAAAGAGAGAAAGAGAGAGATACGTATTTCAAGGGAATGCCTCACCCACTTGTAGAAGTTGACAAATCCACTTTCTAAACAACATGCCCCTGAAAACTGAGTTTTTAAAATTTTTTTTTTGAAAACTGAGTTTTAATAAGTTAGTTGTGGTTGTATAAGGACTTCAGGCCTTTTGTTCATAAGGTCACTATGAGTCATGTTCTACTCCAAGGCAATCAACAACAACAACAACATGGGTCCTAAAGTCTTACCCTTTATCAAGCTCAAAGCTTTTTCTGATTCATACAGTTGCAGGAATAGGTTAGAAGCAGGGTACTGGCTAAAGGGATGGAAAAATACAAGAACACTACCCAACAGACAGTTAAGTCCAAAGAAGTAGAGGTAATGAGCTGGATATAATACTGGGCAAAAATGTCTGAGGACTTTACAGTTGTTGTTATGTACTTTAGAGTCATTTGCAACTCATAGCAATTCTATGCACAACAGCTCTGAACTCTTGCTCTAACTTGAGACAGTTTAATTGTCTCCGACACACCTACCCTCATTACCTCAGGTGGTTGTGAGTCAATCCATCTCATCCAGTGTCTTCTTCTCTTGTGCTGTCCTTCTCCAAGGACCTGTCCCTCCTGACAACATACTAAAAGTATATGAGATGGAACTTCAAAGTACTTGCATCCAAGCAGGAACCTGGTTTTAATTACTCTAGGACAGCCTGTTTTTAACCACTCTAGGACAGACCTGAATGTTCTGTTAGCTGCTCATGGTATGTTCAATATTCTAGAAACTCAATTATTGCTGTTGAATGGGAACTGACTCAGCGCTAACTTTCCAGTGGATTTTTGAAGGCTTTAATTCCCAGCAGGGGAGACTGCACACATTTCTCTCTTGGAGATGCTTGTAGATTTGAACTGCCAGAGACAGCCCACGTTTCAGTTAGCAGCACAACTCCCTATGGACTATAACCACCAGTTTAAGTAGGCCAAAACCTTGAGGGTACCCCCTTTATATTAGATTTGGATTATAATCAGATTAAGGGCATCACATCCTACCTTCATTGTTTATATCTAGTCAATGCTAATTCTATCAAACCACATTTAGGGGGGGTGACTACATGATTACAAAATTGCTATATTAAATCATTTACATAACTGTCAAATGAGAAAATCATGGTCAAATTGACATGCAATCCTAATCCTAACACTCCCTATATGTAAAATCATTGGAGTCTTTCCTTTCTGAGCCTAAATAAAGTGATAGTATCATCATATGCGGAAGTAAATGCTCATACTATTTTATAGCAAATATCTTCCTCCTTGCTGTTTTTACACAATTCCAGAGCTTTTCAAATGCCTATACTCCAGCACTCTCAATTCCCATTCTCTGTCCCTTTTAATTTGAATTCCTTATTAAGATACATTAATATATTGACACAGTAACCGGGGCAATGGGGGTTGGTGTGTCAGAATCAGTGAGACTGGCTCAGGGTAGGTCAGGCTTCAGAGCTGCCGTACTTAGGGTCAACATGGGTCACAGGTGAGTCAACAGCACATAACAACAACAACAACATTAAGATACATGTTCATGTTTTAACTGCGTTTTTCATTCCTTTCTGCATGGTTAAAAATTGGAAAGGGTGTACACTAGGGATGTGCCCTATCACCACACCTTTTCAATCTATATGCAGAACAGATTATCTGGGAGGCTGGGCTGTATGAGAAGAAATGTGGCATCAGGATTGGAGGAAGATTCAACAATCTGTGTTATGCAGATGACACAAACCTGCTTGCTAAAACTGAGGAGGACTTGAAGCTCTTGCTGCAGAAAGTCAAGGACTGTAGCCTTCAATATGGATTGAGGCTCAATATCAAGAAAATAAAGATTCTCAACAGTAGGCCAATTGACAGCATTATGATCAATCTTGAAGATTCTGGGATTGTTAACAACATTAGTTTGCTTGGCTCTACAGTCAACACTCTTGGCACCAGCAGCCAGGAAAACAAGAGATATTGTGATGGGAAAGTCTACTGTTAGAAACCTCTCCAAAGTACTGAAGAGCAATGATGTCACTCTGGAGACTAAGGTGCACCTGATACAGTGCATGGTCTTTGCAATCACTTGCTATGTATCAGAGCTGGACAATGACTAGGGATGTTAGAAAGAGAATTGATACCTTTGAGCTGAGGTGTTGGAGAAGAGTATTGAATATACCATGGACTGTTAAGAAAATGAACAGTTTCCTAGAGAGGGTTCCTAGAGTGGCAAGGATTCTGAAGCTTTGTCTGACATACTTTGGACATGTTAAAGGAGGGACTGATCCTTGGAGAGGGACGTCATGGTTGGGAAGGTGGAGGGACAGTGCAGGAGAAGAAGACCTCCTATGAGGTGGATTGAATCAGTGACTAAGGTAATGGGGGTAGGTGTGTTCGAGACAGTAAGATTGGAACAGGATAGAGCAGGGTTTAGGGCTGTTGTACATAGGATCACTATGAGTCACAGGCAACTCAACAGCACATAACAAGAACAACATAACCTTTTCAGGTGATTTTATGATTAATCTAATAACTAACTTTATTATATTTTAATTATTATAATAATTTATTATGTGGTGGTGGTGGTGTTGATTGCCTTCGAGTCAACTCATAGTAATCCTATGAACAAAAGGCCTGAAGCCTCTCCACAATTATCAATATTTATCAAAGTTCATAGTTTCCAGAAGCCTGTTGTTTAGAAAGTGGATGCTACTCCTGCTTCCAAACCTATCATAGTATGTTATTGTTGTTATATGCCATTGAGTAGCCTGCAATATATAGTGATCCTATGTATAACAGCTCTGAACCCTTCCCTGTCCTCAGTCAGTTTTGATAATTTTTACACACCAACCCCCATTTCCCCAGTTACTGTATCAATCCATCTAATCCAGAGTTTTCTCGGTCCTGAGTCAGTTTTGATAATTTTTACACGCCAACCCCCATTGCCCCAGTTATTGTATCAATCCATCTCATCCAGAGTTTTCTCTCTTATCCTGTCTGTCCACTCTTCCATGCATGATGTCCTTCTCCAAGAACCAGTCTCTCATGGCCATGTGCCCAAAGTAAGTGAGGCAGAGCTTAAAAATCCTAGCCTCCAAGGAAAGGCTTGGTTTCCCCTCTCCAAGACAGACCAATTTGTTTTCTTGGCAATCCATGGTATGTTCAAGACTCTTGTCAAGCACCACAACTCATAGACATCTATTCTTTTTCTGTCATCCTTAGTCATTGTCCAACTCTCTGAAGCATAACAAGTAATTGAGAAGACCATAGCCTGCATCAGGCACATCTTTGTATCTAGACTGACGTCGTTGTAATAATAGATTTATGATTTAATAGTAATTTTTAGTATAGGCTTCTCTCAGTAATAAGTTATCAATGAGAAATTCAGTCCATAGTTTTTATATCTTCCTCTCAAAATATAATGCAGTTATACATAGATTTTTGTTTTATATCTTAAAAAATAAGAACATATCAATAACAATATTAAACAATGAAAATTATATGCAAACAAATTATATCTTAGCAAACTCTCCCTGACTTTTAGCTAGCCACTCCTAGCAACACTATTTCTAGACTTTTTTATTTTCTTTCTTTGAGTACACAAGTGATGCTGTTCGCTAGTCACACCCAATTATTCTGGGTGGTCCTATAGAAACATACTTCTTTAGCATTCCTCCCACCATCACAGTAGAGGTATTTCTGTTTATTTCAAGACAGAGAAAACAAATGTATCAATAAACAAGTAAGGAGTCTTCACTGATGCTATAATACCAAGTTCATGTGTGTTAAAGCAGCAGAACAGGTCTAGCTGTGACTTAATAATTGGGAGGAGATGATTATTATGGAAGTGACAATTTTACTTACAAGAGGGATCGTCAACTTTTACTATTTTCTTTCAAAATCAGTGATATTACTGGAAAGAAAAGAATATGTGAGTGTAAGATTGATGTTGTTATGTGCCATTGAGTTGCCCAGGATGCTTAAGGACCCTCTGTACAATAGCTCTGAATCCTACCCTATCTGTGCCTGTCTCACTGACTCTGACACACTTAACCCCCTTCCCCCAGTTACCAGGTCAATCTATCTCATCTGGTGTCTTCCTCACTTT
The DNA here is from genome assembly GCF_000299155.1 of Elephantulus edwardii. Classification (NCBI taxonomy): domain Eukaryota; kingdom Metazoa; phylum Chordata; class Mammalia; order Macroscelidea; family Macroscelididae; genus Elephantulus; species Elephantulus edwardii. The sequence goes on along the minus strand of NW_006399860.1, from coordinate 11,978,317 downwards.
ACTGTCCCTCCACCCTTCCAAGGGTCATGTCCTTCTCCAAGGACTGATCTCTCTTGGCTACATGCCCAAAGTATGTAAAATGGAGCTTGAAAATCTTTGCTTTCAAGTAGAAATTTGGTTTCACTCTCCAAGACAGATCTATTTTTTTTTTCTCCTGGTGGCCCATGGCATGGTCAATATACTTAAGCATCACAACTCAAAAGCATAAATTCTTGCCATACTTATTTGTTGTCCAGTTCTCTGGTGCACACCAAGTAATTGCAAAGGCATGGCCTGGATCAGGCACACTTTTGTCTCTAGACTGACATCATTACTCTTAAGTACTTTGGAAAAGACCCAAACAGCAGACTTCCCCTGTGCAATTTGTCTTTTGATTTCCTCACTGCTGGTACCAAGAGTGTTGATTGTGGAGCCAAGCAAGGTGAAATTGTCAACAACCTCAATGTCTTATCCATCTATCATGGTGCTGCCAATCATCCTTGTGGTAAGAATCTTTGTCTTCTTGATGTTGTTCTTCAATCCAGAATGTACTTGACATTCTGCAACTAACACTTTAGGTCCTCCTCAGTTTCAGCAAGCAAGGTTGTGTCATCTGCATGATGTAGGTTGTTGATAAGCCTTCCTCCAATCCTGATTCTGAACCATGCAGTGCTTCCTTGCTCTGTTCTGATTACTGCCTATTTTTTCATGCTTTTTTATGATTACATCCTTCATAAAATTTGTTGTAACTCAGTATCATTAGGAGGTCTGGTGGCATAATCTGTAAGGTATCAAGCTGCTAACTGGAAGGCTGGACATTTAAATTAACCAGCAGCTCTATGTCAGAAAGATGATCAATCTCCTCCTGTCAAGAAATTGAATAGATTGGAATATACTAAACCAAAGTGGATTTAGCCTTTGACTTTCAGTATATTTACTGAATTATTTGTCTATTCCTTTGAAGGGTGCTCTGGTGGCCTTGTCACAAGAAGCTGTGCTGTAATCCTAGAGCCATGTGGTTCAAATCCACCAGTTTATCAACAGGAGAAGGAGGAGCAATCTCCTCCTGAGCTATGAAATGCCTCTGAAAACCCACTGGAGGATCAGCTATGGGTCAGTTCTGACTTGATGGTATACAACAATAGCATTTCCTTTGAGAGGTAATTAATTCATTGAGTTCACAAATTATGTCTATTGCCTTCATCTTTGTGTCTGTAGTGTTCTACTGTACATAGAGTCACTGCAAGTTAGAGCTGACTTCAGTCAGGTTTGGTTTAGAAAAAGTTTGAAAGTTTGGTTTAGAAAAAGTCACGTGAGTCACAGGACCTACTAAATGGTAGTTGGTACTTAATTTCTTCCACAAGTTCTCATCTCCCATTTAATAAGACCCTTGGCCATGGAATCTTCAGATACACAAGAGAACATAATGTTATCTGATCGTGTACCATCCACATACACACAATAAGTTGCACAGAATTTCAAATAACTAATTGCTGTTTTTAGATATGCAGACTATGCTCTCTTATTTGCCTCGGTCTAGAAGCTTTACTGAAATCTGGTCAGCATTATAACACAGACTGGCAATGACTGCACTTGAAGTACATTGGCAGAAAAATAAAGTCAGAAAGATAAAGAATTAGAAAATACAGAGTTAGAAAAATAAAGAGTCCCTTCCTCTTCAACATTTACAAAAGAATTATTCTTAATAAAAGATTTTTATACTAAAAGTTTCCCAATACTGGAGTATCTCAAACCATTTTATTGTCCTTATATTTAGAAATCTACTTTATATCAATGTCTAAAATGTTCATAGCTTTGATATCATCAATTGTTCTGTGTGTTATTAAGAGAGACCTTGAGAGAAAAAGAAACTTAATCCACAGTTTTTAATTCAGTAATTATGCTCATTGATTTTGTTTAATTAATTTTGCTCAAACCACAAACAAAAAAAGTGATTGTCCAAAGTTTAGTTTATCTGCTATTCCAGTGACTTTATGGGCATCTAATATTTTATATGCAATTATTTTCTGATTGAAATAGATTGAGTACTTTCTGCTTTGTACAGAAATAGAGATAATAAGAATAAGCATGCCCTACTAGAACTGGATTCAAGAGTAATATATGTGTATATAACAATAGCCTGGAACAAGACAAGCACTATAAAGTGAACTGGAGGAAGGAGAAAGAGGAAAAGATGCATGACAGAAACTCATCTCTTTGTAAATCTTTATTAAAATTAACAAAAATAAATCAAGGCCTTAAAAGATAAGGTGAATCATACACCAAAAATATTTTGTTAGTGCTCAGAATTATATAAAAATAGGAAAGATTGACAAGGTGATGGTAGTAAAAATCCTCCAAAAAACTCCAAACATAAAGCGTAAAGCTTATGATGTATCAGTGTTCGCTCTCAGTGTTCTGAATTTAGTCTCACTCTTAATGATTTCACTGTTCTTTGAATTCTTGTTCAGGAACAGGTTAACTCAACAGGCTTAATGTATCATCTCTTCAAAAAGTATAAATTTTGGTTCAACATTCTTGGCACCAGCAGTCAGGAAATCAAAAAGCATATCGCAATGGGAAAGTCTGCTGTTAGGGACCTCTCTAAAGTACTCAGGAGCAACGGTGTCTCTCTGGAGACTAAGGTGCGCCTGATACAGGCTATGGTCTTTGCAATCACTTGTTATGCATCAGAGAGTTAGACAATGACTAAGGAGGACAGAAGGAGAGTGGATGCTTTTGAGCTGTGGTGCTGGAGAAGAGTATCGAATGTACCATGAACTGCCAGGAAAACAAACAGATTCATCTTGGAGAGGATTAAACCAAGCTACTCCTTGGAGGCAAAGATTCTGGGGCTTCGTCTGACATACTTTGGACATGTTGCCAGGAGGGACGGGTCCTTGGAGAGGGACATCATGCTTGGGAGGGTGGAGGGACGGCGCAGGAGGGGACGACCTCTATGAGATGGATTGATTCGGTGACTGGGGTAATCGGGATGGGTGTGTCAGAGGCGGTGCGGTTGGCGCAGGATAGAGCAGGGTTTAGGGCTGTTGTGCATAGGGTCGCTATGAGTCGCAAACGACTCGACGGCACATAACAACAACAACAACATGTATCCATCTGAATTTATGGTCCAAACACTTTATATTTTATATTTCTTATTATATGTCATAAAAAAATCAGTGAGATCTTTCAAATAATCTTATATCATGTTAATACTAGCTTTCTGGGGGAAAATATATATACACACATTTAAAAGTATCACATTAGAGAATACAATTTAGATCATGATAAAAAAAAAGAACAAAATAACTGGAATGTGAGCAGACCATTTAAAATATATTTTGGAGTTAGTGTTTCCGATATGACATCCTGCAGGTCTTTACTTCTCTCATTTCTTTTATAGAGAAAACCATGCCATACTCAGCATGTGGGGGGAAAAGGACCAAGATATAGTGATCAAGCAAAATTTTGAATGTTCAAGACATAAGGGATGAGAAAACAAAATATTAATCTTTTAAAGTTTCTTTAAAAATTCAAATCCTCATTGCCTTTCAATTTTACATAATTATATTTATCTGCCCTACTTTGCTCAAATTAAAAACTTCAGGCACAATTCTTTTACTTAACTACATAGCACATACTTTGAGAATATTAGCAAGAGTGTCTAGTCTCTGAAAAGGACACTGTACTTGGAAAATTAGAAGGTCAGTGAAAGAGAAAGAGATTATTTTTTTTTTATTTTAATAGACATTTACAGAGGTTTTGGATTTCCATCCATTCATTGCCACACTTTTCTCCCTGCCCACCCCTCCCCACCAGTTTGCTTCCCTCTCCGAAAAGAAAAAGAAAAAAAAAATTCCTTCATTAGTATACAATTCCCCCATCCCTTTCCCCTCACCCCCAACCCTGAGTACACTTCTCTATGCAACCTGAATTCTGGATTCTGGTGCTAACCATAATACTCAATCATATATCACCTTTAATCTGTTCTTTCCCTCATCTGTTTCAATATAATATACATAATTTATCCAGTTTTTTCTGTCATACCCCAACTCTGATGTCAGACCCATTCTACAACAGTGGCACCATGCAGTATTTGTCCCTTTGTGACTGAGATATTTCACTCAGCATAATGTTCTCCAGGGTCACCCAATTTGAGTAATATTGCATGGCAAGAAGCTGCACCACAATCCCAGAGGCACACGGTTTGAATCTACCAGATTCTTTGCTGGAAAAGGAGAGACAATCTCCTGTACCAGTCAGATCTGATTTGACAGTACACACACGAGAAAGAGATTCTTAATGAGGTGGACAGACAGTGTTAGTGAAATAATGGGCTTACGGGCAGCAAAGATTGTGAAGGGGGTGCAGGAATGGTTAGTGTTTTGTTCTTTTGCATGTAGGATCACTATGAGAAGGAACTGACTCAACAGCACCTAAGAACATACGCTCAACTGACTTTTGATATGTGATACGCCATCCTGGCTGCTGTTGTTGTTAGGTACTCCCAAGTCTGTTCTGAATCAGTGTGACCCTTTGTACAACAAAAGAAATCCCTGTCTGATTCTGTGTGATTTTCACAATTTTTGTTTTGTCTAATCCCATTGTCGAAGCTGTTGTTGATTCATCTTTTTGAGTGTCTTTCTCACCTTTGTTAAACCTCTGCTTTTCCATGACCCTTTTGATAACATGCTCAAAGTCTGTAAAATGAAACATCACCACCATTCTTACCTCTAAGGAACATTCTGGTTGCACTGCCTCCTAGATTTGTTTTTTAGATTAGCGTTTTAATACAATCTTCATCAACACCACTGCTCAAAGTTACCAGTTCTCCTTTGAGCTCCAACTGTTCTTGAATTATCTTTAGCAAACTTTTGCCTGCAAGTTATATTAATTATTGTGTCTGATACCTTCTACATTTTTTTCATAATTTCTTTCTGGTATAAACATAAAGATGGATTTCTTCTGATGGTCGGCCAGGTAGATATTACCACACTGTTTGACATAGATGAGTGAGCATTTTTAGGACATTCCTTCGGTGAGGAATCTCAACTGGCAGTCAATCAATTCCTTACATCTACTTTGCCAATGACTTCAGTACAACTTGAATTTTTCTTCAATACTATTCATCTTTGACCATATTGTGGTTGTTGGGAAAAAAAAGGTATTTGTAGTGATATGCAATTGATCTAGTAAAATCCTGTCATGTGATCTCTGACAGCACTAAGACCACATTTTGTAGTGTTGTTTCCAACTTTTGCAGTCCAATCTTAGTAATTATTAAAATATCTTGACTGAACACTTGATCCATTTCCTACTGCAAAGTTGCCATAAATCTAGACTTTCTTGATCTTTGACTTTTTTGTAGGTATGTGGTTATTATTCTATCACTGAAAGCATTGCACTTCAGGATAGATCTTTAATTGTTCTTTTTGACGTTGGATTTGGCATAATTCCTCTTCAATTTTCCATTCTCAATATAGCAGAAAATATGTTTGTCTAATTTAAATATTATCTCAGTCTACCAATGCCTAAAATATTGGTCTTTATTTCTCCATTTCATTTCTGGTAATTTCCAGTTTTTCTAGATTCATTATATATTTCACACTTGATTATTAATACATATTTTCAATGTGTTTTCTTACTTTGAAGTGTCATAGAAATGCATAAAAAATCACAAAAGCTTTCCTCTACCCAGTATTTAAGTTAAATTGACTCTACTTTGAAGAGGCAACACTTTCTCAGTATTATTTTGATTGTCTACTTACCTTAAGTGCTTGTCTTCCAGCACTGCACTACACAATGTTCTACTACTATTCATAACACTTTTATTGGCTAATGTTTTGAGAAGCGGATTACAAGGTCCTCCTTGTAAGTCTGTTTTAGTCTAGAGGGTCTATTGATACCTTTCCAATATAGGTTATTCTTCTGGTATTTGAAATATTTATGGCAAGGCTTCCAGAATCATAATAATCAGACATTATTACATATGACACACTGACAGCTGTGTAGGTCGTAATATTACTAATATTTCTGGTGGGGTACTGTGATTAAAGGAGCTGTGGTGGCTAATTGGTAAGGAATTGTACTACCAAGGCAAAGATATGCAGTCCAAATTCACCAGATGCTCGGAGAAAGAGGGACAATCCCCTCCTACGTGATTTACTGCCTCTGAAAACCTATAGAAGGATCAACTAGGGGTTTGTTCTGACTTGACAGTCACAACAAACTATGACTGAGAACTCAATCCACAGTTAAATATTGGAACTAGTTATGTATCATTTTAAGCAATTTAAAATAATCTGTGCTTATATAGGTATAAAAATATATGGATATTTTTTTCATACACTTTTGACTTATTAGAAATTCAAGTAGCAAAGATGACTTTGGCCTTATAAAAACAATATACTGTAAGGAGCTTTGGTGACTTCTAATAGTAAGAATCTGAACTATAATCCTAAAGGCATATGGCTCAAATCCACCAGCTGCTCCAAAGAAGAACGAGCAATTTCTAACACAATTTACTGCCTTGAAAGCCTGCTGGATGTCAGCTATGGGTTGGTTCCAACTTTAAGGCACATAACAACAATGAATATATTGAATCATAATGTGCAAGTGTTATGTTCATACTCAACCCCACAAAATAAAGGTTTGTTAGTTTTGCCAAAAAAATGATTAAAATAAAAATAAACTTTAGATAAGCCTAGGTAATTTTAAATTAAGCCAGATAATGTAAAAATATGATAACTATACATATTAACTTCATCTGATAGAAAACACAATGATTAAACTGACTGCATTTGTGGAAAAATATATTGGAGACAATAAATACCAGCAGTCAAAAGAAGGCCAGAGACCAACTGAAGAACAATTACTCAAATGCAAGTCCAGATTGAAGCTGAAAAATTGAAATAATCCACAAGAGAAATCTTTAAAAGATTGAGATTACCCCAGAGAGACCATGCCTGCCATCCAAGCAGATATATGCACACCCATGTTTATTGCAGCTTTGTTTACAATAGCAAAGAGTTGGAAGCAGCCTAAGGGCCCATCAACAAACAAATGGATAGAGAAGCGGTGGTATCTCCATACAATGGAATACTACACAGAATTGAAAAACAAGGAACTCATGCAATATTATTCAAAGTGGGTGACCCTGGAGGACATTATGCTGAGTGAAATATCTCAGTCACAAAGAGACAAATACTGCATGGTGCCACTGTTGTAGAATGGGTCTGACATCAGGGTGTGGGTATGACAGAAAAAACTGGATAAGTTATGTATATTGTATTGAAACAGATGAGGGAAAGAATAGAGTAGAAGTGATACGTGATTATTGTGGTTAGCACAGGAATCCAGAATTAAGGTTGCATAGAGAGTATACTCGGGGTGGGGGGTGGGGGCAAGGGACGTGGGAATTGTATACTAATGAAGGAATTTTTTTTCTCTCTTCGGAGAGGGAAGTGAGCTGGTTGGGAGGAGTGGGCAGGGAGAAAATTGCAGCAATGAATGAACGGAAATCCAAAACCTCTGTAAAAAAAAAATAAAAAAATAACAAAAATTTAAAAAAATATTGAGATTATGCTATCTTAATTTAAAATTACTTCAAGAATAGTTTTGAAGCACTGAAACTAAGGTCCAGAACCCAGACAGTTGTGGGATGATATTAAGATTACAAACATGAAGGAAGCACAAGGTCAGTACAAAGACCAAAAACATGTGTACCAGAGCAGACTCTGAAACTTGTTACAACATAAAGAACCTATAGTAGAAGGTAAAAATGATGAAATAAGATAGCTAAGCAGAAAATTTCAAAGGACACTTAAGAAGAAAAACAAAGTATTATAATTAAAAGTTCACTTGAAATTGTTGTTGTTGTTGTTATGTGCTGTCGAGTTGCTTGCGACTCATAGTGACCCTATGTACAACAGCTCTAAACTCTGCTCTGTCCTGTGCCAATCACACTATCTCCAACACACTCATCCCAATTGCCCCAGTCACTGAGTCAATCCATCTCCTAGAGGGCCTTCCCCTCCTGCGCCTGCCCTCCACCCTCCCAGGCATGATGTCCCTCTCCAAGGACTGATCACTCCTTACAACATGACCAAAGTATGTCAGACTAAGCCTCAGTATCCTTGCCTCCAAGGAGCATCCCGGTCTAACCATCTCCAGGATGAATCTGTTTGTTTTCTTAGCAGTCCATGGCACCCTCAGCACTCTTATTCAACACCAAAGCTCAAAAGCATCAATTCTCCTTCTATCCTTGCTGGGCATTGTCCAGCTCTCTAACGCATAACAAGTGATTGCAAAGACCATGGCCTGTACCAGACACCTTAGTCTCCAGAGACACACCATTTCTCTTGAGTACTTTAGAGAGGTCGCTAACAGCAGACTTTCCCAATGCAATACATCTTTTAATTTCCTGGCTGCTGGTGCCAAGAGTGTTGATTGTGGAGTTAAGCAGACTAAAGCTGTGAACAATCTCAATCTCTTCACCATCCATCCTGATGCTACCAATTTGTTCCAGTGGTGAGAATCTTTGTCTTCTTGACATTGAGCCTCAATCCATAATGAAGCTGCAGTCCCTGACCCTCAGTAGCAAGCGTCTCAGGTCCTCCTCAGTTTCAGCAAGCAGGGTTGTGTCATCTGCATAACACTGATTGTTTATAGATCTTCCACCAATCCTGATGCCACATTTCTCCTCATAGAGCACAGGCTCCTGCATGATCTGTTCTGCATACAGGTTGAAAAGATATGGAGACAGGACACCTCCCTGGCATACACCCTTCCCAATTTTGAACCATGCAGTGTTTCCTTGCTCTGTTCTGATGACTGCCTTTTGGTTCAAGTCTAAGTTTCGCATTAGCACGATCAAGTATTCTGGGATTCCCATTCTTCTCAGAGTCACCCACAGTTTGTTATGGTCCACACAGTCAAAGACCTTTGTATAGTCATTGAAGCACAGATAGATATTCCTCTGGTACTCCCTGCTTTCAGCCAATATCCATCTAACGTTAGCCACAATATCCCTAGTACCACAACCCCTTTTAAAACCAGCCTGGACTTCTGGCAATTCTCTGTTGTTGTGCTGTTCCAGTTGTTTTTGGATAATTTCACTTGAAAGTAGAAAGCCAAAATGAAACTTATCAAGTTTAAAGAACTGAAGAAAACTGAAACCTGAAGGGTTCTATGGTCAAAATATTTAAAGAAGTAGAAAACATCAAAATAAATTAGAAGAAATACACACAGTCAATGAACAACAACAACGACAAAATCTTTGGATAATAAACCATATAAGGAAGCAGCCTACAGTCAAGAAGCAAGGCACTTAAGGAAAAAGTTCAAGGCCCATTGAAGGCATTGGCGGGGGGCTGGGGGGGGACCAACTAAAACAAAGAACACACACACCCCCATAAAACAAATCTTCAGGTATTGATGGAATACTGATGAATCATTTAAATAAACAGATGCAGCCTTAGATGTGCTGGCTGGCCTATGACAAAAATTAAAAAAAAAAAATTAAAAAAAAAATGCAAGACAGCTACCTGGGCAAATGACTCAAAGAAATCTATGTGAGTTTCCATTACAGAAAATATGTTTCAGTGTAATAAAGAGCAAATATGAACATGGGAACGGCCATATCTGACCTCTCCAAACTTCACCAGGGGAACTGTCTCTATTGACAGCACAATTTCCATGAGGACATGCATGTCCCCCATACTCCTGCACCTCTTCCTACTCATCCCAGTATCAATCTTACTGCTTTCCTAGGTGCAAAATCTATTGCAATAGTTCATAGATCACACAAAACCATATTGAAGAAGTCAAGAGAGTATAATTTAGATTAGTAGCAGAATACGATCAGTCAGGACAGCTTCTGAAATGTGCTCACAGGCACCTCAGTCTCTAGCCTTGACACTTTAGGCTCTTAGTCCTTCCAATTATGGCTCCTCTCACCCCCATTCCTCCAACACACTTGGGAAAAGGGCTCTTAGCTCTGGTTCCACAGCATAGTAGTCCCAAGATAAGGACAGATCTAATGTCAGCTCTCTGATTCTCTGCAGCTGGTTGCTCTGGCTACTGCTCCAATAAGGCCCTGGTCTAACTCGTGCAAGAATTTCTGGTCCTGAGGGGCAAGCTGAATTCTCTTGCTGCTTCTTTGCTGATAGTAAGATTCTCAAAATTTGTTACTGAGTCTGTTTAATTTAGTGGCATGCCTAGCCAATCCTCTAGTGTACAGGCTAGCAAACCCTATATACATATTTCCACCCATCCACATGGCAAAGGCAAACTCAGTGGTTAGGAGAGTAATTTTGAACAATAACCCTTAATATTACATCCAATAATTTGCGGAAATTACTGAAAACTCTTATTGTTATCACACATAAGCAAAATTGCTGGAAGGTAATAAAACTGTCTGGAAATATGTTTTTCAAATGTTTTAAAATCATTGACAATGAATTTTCAGAAATTCAAACTGAGGTCAGAAAAGTTTGTGAAATGAGAGCTGATGTTTTATGGGTCTCAACTGAAAGATGAGTTTGGTTTTTTTTTTAAGTACTTAGACTTTGCAAGGTTTGTGACTACCGACTGTAATAAATTATGGAAAATATTGATAAGATTTGGGAAGCCAAAACACTCAATTGTGCTCATGTGAAACCTGTATATAGACTAGGAGAAGTAGTTGTCTGAAGAGAAAAAAGGGATGTTGCATGATTTAAAATGAAGGGAAAAAATGGGAGGGGTTGTTAGCATATCTCCATACCAATTCAATCAGTATGTGCTGAGCAAATAGATTGAGAAGATGAACTCTATGAAGGAGAATGTAGCCTCAGGCTTGGAGGAGGACTCATAAATAACCTGTAATATAGAGATGACTCAACTTTATTTGCAGAAAATGAAGAAGACTTTAAGTACTTATTGAAGAAGATCAAAGACTTTCAATATGGATTATACCACAACATTAAGAAAACCAAAATCTTCAACACTGGACCAATAGTGAACACTGAGAGAAGATAGATAGTTGAAGAAAAGATTGATAGTTGAAGATTTAGTAGTGATACATGGAGAAAATATTGAAGTTGTCAACAATGTGCTCAAAAACATGGGCAATGAAAGATATCTAAATCAAAACAATGAGATATCATCTTACCCCAGTGGCAATAGCAAATTTAAAAGGACAGCAAGCAATAAATCAATGTTGAAGAGGTTGTGGAGAGGCTAGAACTCCTCTCTGGAAGGTAATTTGACATTTTCTCAAAAAGCTTAACATAGAGATATTATATGATTGCAAGGATAGGAGTAGATCACAAGGAGAACAGAACTGATATGCAAATGGAACTTAAATTCAAATATAAATGTATCTCCTATCTTCATACAAATATTATTTACAATAATAAGAAAATGAAAAGATTCCAAATGCCAATTAACAAATGAATGGATTGAGACATTATAGTACATTACAAAATGGAATACTATGCAGCATTAAGAAGCAATGATTTTGTAAAATACATTTTACAGGGTGTTGATTTTGGATCCAAGAAGGATGAAATAATTTAGTTTCAATCTCATCAAATGTTGTGACAGCATATAGCCAAAGAAATCCAAACCTGTAGTTATCAATTCAATTTCAACTCATAGCAACTATGTGTTGTTGTTGTTTGATGCCATCAAGTCGTAGACGACTCATAGCGAGCCTATGAACGAACAGCCTGAGCACTATTTGTACATTGAGTTTCCCAAGGCAAGCCATTTTGGAAGTGGATGCCGCTCCTGCTTCCAGGCTTGATTTAGTCAGGAAGCTCCAGCCAACACTGCCTACCATGGGTACCCATTACCATGATTGGCACATCACAGTCACAGTCTTCAGCGTCACAGCAACCACGAGTTACCTCTGTACAGCAACGCACATACCAGTGCTATACCGCCTAGAAGAATGTTTGACAGGAAGACAATTTGAACCTAGCCCGATGGCCGCAGGCCCGAGGGACCTTTGGGCTTAAGGCCGCTTCCTGGTTCAAACCCTAGGCCCAGGCTGGCTAGCCTCGCTCCAGGGACAGAGCAAACCTGCACGTCAAACACATTCCCGGAAAAGCAGTCAACTCCAAAAGCTCGCCATGATTCCTGCACTCCCACCACCGTGCTCCTTCCTTCTGTCAAGGAGAGCTTCCCAAGAGCCTGGGAGGAGCCAGCCAAACCAGGAACAACATGGCCGCTTCTTTCCCAGCTGCCTTGGGCTTAAGGGCGCCTCCTGGTTCAAACCCTAGGCCCAGGCTGGCTAGCCTCACTCCAGGGACAGAGCAAACCTACACGTCAAACACATTCCCGGAAAAGTAGTCTACTCCAAAAGCTTGCCATGATTCCTGTGCTCCCACCGCCATGCTCCTTCCTTCTGGCAAGGAGAGCTTCCCAAGAGCATGGGAGGAGCTGACCAAACCAGGAACAACATGTAGGATAGAAAATTTCCTTAAAAGATTTCCAAAGACGTACTTTTATAGACGTAGATTGTCACATCTTTCTCTACTCAGTAGCTAGTGGATTTTGACTATAAACTTTCCAGTTAGATAATCATCGTTTAGACACTGATCTACCAGATCTCTTTTCAGTTACATAAAACTATTTAAAAAGTTGAGTTAAATTTGACTAATGATGACAGACTTTCCCCACAGGGATTTAAAAAAACCCACAAAACAAACAAACAAACAAACAAACAAACCAGATTGCTGTCTTTCTCTTATGGTATGGCTGGTAGGTTCACACTGCCAATGCTTTGTTTGGCAATAGAGAACCTATGTAGATGCCAACAAATCACTCCCTCAAAATTAAACAAAACGCCAAAAGTATGGCTATTAAGAGAAATAATTCTAATTCATAGTGACCTAATAAAGTAGAACTGTGTCATAGATTTTAACATTTTAAAATTGCAACATTTTAAAACATTAGGGAAACAAATTGTCATAGTTATATTCCTTAGAACACTTGTGGGTTCAAACTGTTAATGTTTCTATTAGCAGTTGAGATTTTAACTAATGCTCCTTTAAGCTGTATTTGTCCATTACCGTGGACTTGATTCTGACTCATGGCAAGGGATAGGGTAGTTTTGAACCATACAGTGTCCAGGGCTGTAATCTTTACCACCGCATATTGCTACATCTTTCTCTTACAGAGCAACTGATGAATTCTAATCTTAAAGTTAGCAGCCACCTCCAATCCTGATGTCACATTTCTCCTCATGGAGCCCAGCCTCCTGGATAATCTGTTCTGCATATAGATTTAAAAGGTGTGAAAATAGAACACATGCCTGGTGTACACCCTTCCCAATTTTGAACTATGTAGTGTTTCCTTGCTGTGTTCTGACAGCTGCTTCCTGGTCCAAGCGTAGGTTTCACATAATCACAATCAAGTATTCTGAGATTCCCATTCTTCTCAGAGTTAGTTTGTTGTGATCCACACAGTCAAATGCCTTTCCATAGGCAATGAAACACAGACAGAATTTCTCTAATACTCTCTGCTTTCAGTCAAGATCCATCTAAGATTAGCAATAATGTCCCTAGTACCATACCTCTTCTGAACGCAGTTTGCTGATTTTTTTTTAATCCAAGAGCCAATTAATTCTAAATGAAATACTTATTCTGTAGGCGAAATTCAGTAGATATAATTTGGCTTGCTTGTTGTTATTGATTAACGTCGAGTTGAGCACAACTCATAGTGACCCTATGAACAAAAGGCCTGAAGCCTTTTTGTAACTATCAACCTTTATCAAAGTTCATAGAGTTTCCAGATGCATGTTGTTTAGGAAGTGGATGCCACTCCTGCTTCCTTAGCTCCTATTTAAAAAAGAAGTAAACAACGTGATGGAATTATGCAAGGGTGAATCTGGATTTCGTGGAGCATAAACAGCTCAATTTTTGGAGGAATCTTGTTACTTTCTGTTACCAAAGTGATGAATACTAAACACCAGGTGTAGAGCAGAGGTTTGTTTCATAGATCATTCTTGTACTTCACTTGAATATTAGGTTAGTTACTATATATAGATGTCAGAGGACAAGTCTACGTCTCTGGAGTTTTTAAAGATTCAATAAGGTATTGATATGCTTACATAGTTATTTTTCTGCTTAATTAGCTAGACTAGATTCTCTTGCTTCTAAATATAAGCATTGGTCAATAACCTGAAAGAATGCTATAAAGTGGTTAAGAAAAAAAAGCATCCAGATCATCCTAAACTCTGATGTACTTTTACACTTACTTGGAAGATGTGAATGATATCAGAAATGTGTGAAAGTTGTTGTTTATGTGCCCTCAAGTCACTTACAACTCATAGCCACCCTATATGCAACAGCTCTCGACATTGCTCTATCCAGAGTCAACTCTATTGTCTCTGACACAGCAATCTCCATTATGCCAGTCACTCAGTTAATCTCATTGAGGGTCTTCCTCTCTTGCGCTGTCTTTCCACCCTCCCAAGGATGATGTCCTTTTCCAAGGATTGGTCCCTTCTTGCAACATGTCCAAAGTATGTCAGACAGAGCTTCAGAATCTATGCTTTCAAGGAATAGCCTGGTTTTACACTCTCAAGGGTAAACCTGTTTGTTCACCTAGCAGTCCAGAGTCTATATATTCAATACTTTTTCCCCCAGCACCACATCTCAAAGGTGTCAATTCTTCTTCAGTCATCCATAGTCATTGTTCAGCTTTCTGATGTGGAGCAAGTAATTTTGAAGACCATGGCCTGGATCAGGCACACCTTTGCCTCGAAACTGACATCATTACTCTTCAGTACTTTGGAGAGGTCCCTGACAGCAGATTTTCCCAAAGCAATTTGTCTTTTTAAATCCTAGCTGCTGGTATAAAGAGTGTTGATTGTGGAGCCAAGCAAACAGAAGCTGTTAACAATCTCAATCATTTCATCATCTATCATGAGGCTGCCAAAAGGACCAGTGGTGAGAATCTTTGTTTTCTTTTTCTTTTTTTAACATTTTCTACTAGTTTATTTGAAAAATTCAAATACATTGTTTTCAAGAACAATTTTTTTTTCAATTTCCCTCATCCCTCACCCAACAAATTGTACAACCCCAAGATTAATCTTTCACACCTCCTGCATATTCGCATCCCTCTACTTCCAGCCTCTCTTACCCCTCTTGGATCCATATACTCATTCTACAATAATGGTTTTATATAAAATTTATCCTTGTGGAACTGAGTTAATTCACTCAGCATATGCTCTCCAGTACCCCCAAGTTAGGTAATGATTTACAAAGTCTTATTCCTGTGTGCTGCATGTATTCCATTATGTGAATGTGCCATAATATCTCAATTCATTCATTTTAGTTGGTTATTTTGGGCTGTTTCCATGTTCTTGAGTTGGTGAAAATGCTGCTATGAACATTGGTGTACAAATCTCCATTTGTGCCTCAGTTCTCATATTCTCAGGGTATATTCCTAGTAGTGGAATAGATGGAATTTCTATGTTCAGCTTTTTTGATAAAGCACTCAACTGCCTTCCAGAATATGTTTTCTTGATATTTAGCTTCAATCCATAATTAAGTCTACAGTTCTTGGCCTTCTGCAACAAATTCCTCAGGCTCTCCTCAGTTTCATCAAGCAAGGTTGTGTCATCGGCATAATGCAGGTTGTTGATAGGTCTTCCTCTGATCCTGGTATCACATTCCTCCTCACAAAGCCCAGCCTCTGTTGGAGAAGTTTTCAGATGTGCATAGGTATTTGATTCTTAGAAGACCCCATTCATCTATTTTATCCTTTCCTGGTTGTAGGTTTTTCAGGATGCTTGGAAGACTGTTCATGTTGTGGATTAATGCTTTTGGATTATTCCAAGCTTTTCTCTAATGAAGCTTATAGTCCTTGGTTTTGGTCCTAGGTCCTTGATTCAATTTGAGTTGGTTTTTGTGTATGGTATGAGGTGTAGGTCTTGAGTTTTCTGTAGATGGTTTTCCAATTTTGCCAACACCGTTAAAAAGGCTGTCATTTCTCCACTTAGCTAATTTAATTTCCTTGTCCAAAATCATTTGACTATAGGTAGATGGGCTGATTTCTTGGTTCTCAATTCTATTCCATTGATCTATGTGTCTGTCCTTGTACCAATACAAAAATTTCACCAATAGGGTAAAAAGGGAAACCACAGACTGGGAAAAAATTTGGTAATGACATGCATGATAAGGGACTTATATCTAGAATATATATAGAATACTTGAGCACCACACCAAGATGAAGGTAAACAATCCAATCGTAAATTGATTATTATGAATAAACACTTCACCTACGAAGACATTCAGATGAAAACAAAAACAAACAAACATGAAGAAATGTTCAAAATTCCTAGCTCTGAGATGCAAATCAAAACAACTATGAGATATCATCTCACCCCAGTAAGAATAGCAAAATTTAACAGAACATCAAGGAACAAATGTTGGCGAGGTTGTGGAGAAAGTGGAACCCTTATTCACTGTTGGTGGGAATGTAAAATGGTACAACCACTGTGGAGGACAGTATGGCGCTTTCTCAAAAAGTTGGAAATAAAAATACCATCTGACCCAGCAAGTCTACTACTGGGAATACACCCTAAAGGAACCAGATGTGCCTCCCAAGCAGATATATGCACACCCATGCTTATTGCTGCTTTGTTCACAATAGAAAAGAGTTGGAAACAACCCAAGTGCCCATCAAGAAATGAATGGAGAAGCTGTGGTATATTCACACAATGGAATATTATGGAGCACTGGAAAATAAAGAACTCATGAGATATTATACAAACTGTGTGGCCATGGAGAACATTAGGCAAAGTTTCAGTCACAAAAAAAGACAAATATTGCATAATACCACTGTTATAAAACAGGACTGACATGCGGGTTGGGGGAAATGAAGAGAGAATAAATAATGTGCATAGATGAGAGAGAGAATTGTATGAAAGGAATATATGATTAGTTATTACTGGCATGACAAGAGTCCAGAATAAGAGCTGTATAGTAAAGTGGTCTGGTAAGGGGGAGCTGTATAACAATGAAATAACATTAAAAGAAAAAAAGCGAACTTCGAGCGAGGAGGGCAGGAAGTAAAATGTGCAACATGAAGGAATGGAAATCTAAGTTCATTGCAGACTTTCATTAAATTCTCAATATCTGTTATGAATATATACTGAAAAGGTATGGCGATAGGACACACTCCTGGCCTATACACTTCCAATAGTTTTTCATATATTTTGTGTAACAGATTTTAGTTCAAGAGCAGCTAATGCAGTACTTAAAATTAGAATTAAATCTATTTTAATAAATATAGTATTTTAAAACATTCAAGTGCTTTCTTGTTATTAATTTTTATAGCTACAATAACATGAAGAAATCTAGGTATTGTTCATGACCTTCATTCCAGTTAGAGGAAAAGTCTAGAATACATAAAGGTGTCTCATTCTTAATTCATGTTCCAGCTTAAGTTTATTCTCTGCATTTCTTTCTGAAGGCTGTGATTGGCTTTAAATATGTAGACAACAGTAGGACTTGACATCTGCTTTTACTTCTACTTTTATGTAAAGGTCAGAAATATCTCAGAAATACTGAGTCTCTGGGATATTTTTAGCTTGAATGACAAGTAACCTCACTTCATTAAATTATTAACGATAGCTATATCAAGACATTATCTCTAATGTATGGAGGCTATAATAGCACCAGACGATACTGAAACCTATTTCAATTTCACTATAGACTTATCAATAAAGGAAATATTTAATTCTCAGAATTATATTCCCTGAAATATAAATATAATTAATTTAGATCATATTTTATATCATAAAAATTCAAGTCTTATTAAAATTTTCATATACCTTTTCCATTAACAGCATTGATAAGTATGGTTATGATATGACATAAACACTTCCATAAATATGTTTCGAAGTCATTATTGCTATAAAATCATGATAATGAAATCCAAAATGTAGTAATGCAATTCTATGTATATGGAGCTTTGCTGGCCTAGGGGTAAGGATACTGCCAACCAGAAGGCATGAAGCTTAAATTCACCAGATGCTCTCTGAGAGAAAGATGAGCAGTCTCCTTCTGTTCAATTCACTACCTCTGAAAACCCAGTGGAGGGTCAGCTGTGAATACGTTCCAATTTGATGGTACGCAAAAAAAACATACACACACACACACACACACACACACACACACACTACACACATGCTATGACCTAAACAGGAGAAATATGGGCACTATCATCCTGTGCAATTTACTGCCTCTGAAAACTTGATGGAAGTTCAAGCTATGAGCTGGCTCTGAACTGACAGTACCCAATAACCACTATGTATGGCATAAATAGATATGCAAGCAGCCAAAAATGCACAACCAGTAAAGGTAAAATAGGCAAGTGGGATCTTCTAAAAATCATGTTTCTGTGTACACCAAAACATTTCAATAGAGTAAAAAGAAATGCCACAGATTGGGGTGGGGAAGGGGAAATTTGGTAATATTGACATTTCAGACAAGAGTCTCATAACTAAAACTTAAAGAATACTATAGAACTTACACAAGAAAGAGACTGACAGCACAATTAAAAAATGGGCAAAAGACATGAAAACATTTTTCACAAAGAAGGTAAATCAAATGGTCAACTAACACTTGAGGAAATATTCAAAATCACTGGAAATCAGAGAGATGCAAATCAAAACAATGAGATATCATCTCCAGCAGCAGTAGCAAGGTTTAACAGGACAGAATACCATAAACATTGGCGAGGATGCAGAAATTAAAACACTCATGCAGTGCTGGAGGGATTGCAAAATGGTGCAACCACTATGGCAGGCAATGTGACATTTCCTGAAAAAAAGTTAACATAGAAATACCATATGATATAGCTGTTCTACTGCTAGGAACATATCACAAGGAAATCAGAGCTGAAATAGGAATGGAGATATGTACACCTATGTTCAGAACAACATTATTCACAACAGTAAGAAAATGGAAATATCCAAATGCCCAACAAGTGACAAATGGATAGAGAAACGGTGGTATGTTCACACTGTGGAGTAATAACTAAAGATCAATGAAGTGCTCATAAATTACGATAGAACATAGGAGAGCCTAGAGAATATTACACTGAGTGAACTAATTCAGTCTCATAAGGGTAAATACTGTATAAGTCCACCATTGTGAAAAAGGAGGATAATTAAGATATAAATAAATTCTCAAAAGAGAAGCAAAGAAAAGGGTTGGAAAAAAGTGAAGGCGGTAAAATCACTAGGATAGCAAAGGTAGTTTGCAAATAGGTAAAAATAAAGATGCAATGGAGACTTGATAAGATGGTACAATAACAGGCATAGATCAATATTAATTAGTTAAATAAAACACAATGTATAGGAAAAATTGTATAAAAATAATGTACATAAATGGAATACAATGCATGTATATGATTGTATGCAAACCAATATTTTTTTAAAGAAAAAGCTTTGGAATACAGAAAGCATTACTTAGAAGGAATTTCATAGCGATATGACAGTTAAAAAGAGAGAAATATTAAAATTATGAACTTGAAGCAACAATTTGACAAATAGAAAAAGAAAAGCATAATAAGCCAAGGGTTACCAGAAAAGAAAATAATTACGATCTGGGTAGAAATAAAGAAAATAGAAAAGACTAACATTGTGTTACTTGGTTCTTAAAAAAAAGAATTAACATTGTGTTACTTGGTTCTTAAAAAAGATCAATAAAAGAGATAGAGGCTTGACTAGATTGACCAAAAGCCAAATCAGCAACAACAACAACAAATCCAGATAAACTATCAAATTAAAAAAAAGAACATTGGTTACCTTAGATTCAACAGAGACAGAAATTAGAAATGACTACTATAAAAAACTATGATCTGACACATTTAGAAACTTATATGAATGGAAAAAATCCTAGAAACACATTTCCTACCAGAAAATACACACACAAAGATTGAAACTGTTAACAGACTAATTACAAAATAAAAACTTCACAGACTGGAAAAAAAATATCTGGCATTGACATTTCAGACAAGGATTTAATAAGTACAGTTTAAAGACTACTACCAGGCCTCCACAACAAAAGACAGATAACACAATCACAAAATTGGCAAAAAATATCAAGTCTCTTGATAAAAGAGGACATGTGAATGGCCAACAGGCACATGAAAAATATTTAAAATCACTGTCAATCACAGACATCAAAATCAAAACAACCATAAGATACTGTCTTATTTCAGTAGTAGTCACAGTCTAACAGGACAGTAAGCAATAAATGTTGAAGAGCATATGGAGAGACTGGAACTCTCATGAATTTCTAGTGGGACTTGTAAAACAATGACTCTGGGAGGTGGTTTGGCATTTCCTCAAAAAGCTGAACATGGAAATCCCATATGACCCAGCTGTTCCACTGTTAGGAATATACTCTAAGGAAATAAGAACTGAGATATGAATGAAGATAGGCATTCATAGTAGCATTATTCACAAAAGCAAGAAAATGAAGACAATCCAAATATCCATCAACAAGCAAATGGACTGAGAAATTGTGGTACATTCACACAATGGAATACTATTCAGCACTAAGGAGTAACAATTTAGTAAAATACTACATAACATGGGGAAATCTAGAAATCATTATGCTAAATGAAATGGTAGTTTACTTGGCTCCACAGTCAACACTCGTGGCACCAGCAGCCAGGAAATCAAAAGACAAATTTCATTGGAAAAGTCAGCTGTGAGGGACCTCTCAAGAGTACTGAAGAGCAACGATATCAGGCTAGGGATTAAGGTGCACCTGATCTGGGTTACAGTCTTCGTGATTACATGCTATGCATCGGAGAGCTTTACAGTGACTATGAATGATAGAAAGAGAATTGATGCCTTTGAGCTGTAGTGCTGGAGAAGATTGTTGAATATACCATGGACAAATAGGATAACAAACATATTTGTCCTGGAGAGGGTGAAGCCAGACTGTTCCTTGGAGTCAAAGATTGTGAAGCTTCATCTGACATATTTTGGGCATGTTGCAAGGAGGGACTGGTCCTTGGAGAGGAACATCGTGTTTGGGAGAGTGGAGGGATGGCGCAGGAGAGGAAGACTCTCAATGAGATGGATCTGTTCTGTGAGTGGAGTGGTGGGAATGAGTGTGTCAGAGACAGTGAGGTTGGCACAGGATAGAGTGGCATTTAGGGCTCTTGTACATAGAGTCGCTATGAGTTATAAGCAACTCAAAGGCACATAACAACAATAAACAACAACCTTTCTTTTCCATACTCTACTTAACCCATCCTATTTCCTCATCCAGAAAGCAAACTTAATTAGTTGTAGTCAACCATGAAGTGTGAGATCAATATTAACTTTAGTGATTCCATGTAGACATTAATGATGTCACACAAGTAACAAGTGGCAACAGTCCTTATCATGCACATAATGAGAGTTTATGTGTATATTAGAGGAGATTTAAAAAAAATATTTTTATCAGATCATGCTGTGTTATCTTAAAAGATGGCTTTTCTAGTCATTACTTTAGTCCTCTCTGGTCTCCAGCAACCTTAACTACAGACACATGGTCTTGTAAGTCAACGGCAATGGGACTACGATAAGATAGAGAATACTTCCCACACTGAGCAGCAAGTTTTTAGGAAGACTGGAACAGGATCCTGGTGAAACTAGACTAGAAGGAGACCCTTATAATGATTATGGAGAGATGGTGACATTGCTATGGAGAGATTATGACAAGTTATAGCCCGAAGTTTCTTTCATTTGTGTTGGCCACAGTTAAAAGTTTTGCTTGCCAGATGATTGAAAGAGAAGCTGACTTATAACTGCTCTGAGGCAATCTTTACTGGATGATTGAAGAAACCAGAACCTTCTTGAATATGGGTTGTTGAATACAAGCCAAGAATTTTATTAATTAAGGAATTTTTTTTCTCTTAATCTGGCTTGAGACTTCTGGACTATGCCTGGACTTCGATTGTGAGATATTCTTTGCTCTTTCACTCCCCAACCTATTTTCTAATTAACCTCATTCTTGGTACCACAACTGTGAGCAAAGTCTGTGAATCAACAATGAATATTGAACCTAGTAATTGGTTGATAGAGGTGCAGAAGCATGTGGGGTATGATGGCATGTCTGACCTAGAAGCAATCTATTTGCTGCTATAGGTAATATGATGGAGAAAATTCCCTTTTATGAAGCAGGTAGAAGTCAGACTTGACCATCTTAATGTTGAATGTGGGTTGTGGTTTGTGTGTGTGTGTGTGTGTGTGTGTGTGTGTGTGTGTGTGTTGTTTTTTTGTGTTTGGTTTTTGTTGTTTTTTTTTTTTCAAAGATGCTTAAAAAGTTGGATAGACTAGAGACTGTTTAGGAGACTGAGTTATTTTTTTTGCCCAAAGTGTTCAGGGTGATAAGCCAGGTTCCAGTTTTTCATGGTTTGATCATCCTGCTGAAGCCAAGCAAGTATATGAGAACTTCCTAACCAGATGTTCCATTTATTGAACCAGTACAAGGAGAAGGACTTAGAATTATCAGTGGTAAAATATTAAAACCAAAATAAAACAAAACAAAAATGGAGACAAGTACTTTATTTCACCAGCACTCTTGCCTCTAGCATTGAATTCCTAAATCTATTATCCATGTTTCAATCTGCTTAAGTATTTGGAAATTTAAAATATTTCATAATTCATCAGTGCTTAAAACTTTATTTTCATAAATAAAAGTCTAAATCTAAATGTCTTAATGTGAGATCATTTGCTACTTTACTTCTGCTTTCATTTTCATGTTTTCCTTCACTATTTCCACTTTCACACTTCATTTTACTGCCTCACTCTACTAATCCAAAGTGTCAAGCATGCCATGTTTTTAAACCTCTGGATTTACATATGAACTGTTCTTCTTCATTTTTTTAATGAATCTCAGGTTTATTGAGGTATAATTACATAAAATAAGTCTTTTAACCCCCTTTAAAGTGTGTGGCTCAATAAAATAGGGGAAAAAGTACATCTAACTTTTTTGTAGGTTTCCATCAAGTTTATTCTGATTCATGGAGACTCCCTTATGTACAAGGCAGAGTTCCTAGCTAGTTATTTTTAGTAAGCTTAATATCAATTCTCCAAGAGACCTTGGCATGGGTTCAAATCATCAATCATTTGGCTAGTGATTGAGTATTTATCCTTTTTCCCTACCTAAAGATTTATTTTGATATAGCTCTCACAATCAAAATATAGATGTCTCAATCACCCAAAATATCAAACTCCACTCATAGTCCCTGAAAAATCTAACTTGGTATTTGCAGCTTTATCTTCTAAGAAGGGTCATGTTATTTCTTTCCTCCTAATATAATGCTTTTTAAGATTCATCATTTTGGTGGCCTAGTGGTAAGAAGTTGCACTGCAATCTCAAAGACATGTGGTTCAAGGTCACCAGATGCTCTATGGAAAAAGGATGGGAAATCTCCTCCTTAACTGCCACAGAAAAATCCACTGGAGGGTAAGCTATGGGTCTGTTCCGACTCAATGGTACACAACAACAACAAAAACAATTTTTTAGTGCATCAGTAGTTTCTCTTTATTGCTAAATAAATATTTTTATATAGACAAATCAAAATTTGTTTAATCATTGATTGATTGATGATGATGTATGATTGCTTACAATTTGGAGCATTTATTCACAAAGTTGCTATACCCATTGATATATAGATTTTTCCATATAAGCATATGCTTTCAATTATCTTTAATAAAAGTATGGTAATTTAGTTGTGTTTTCTATGATGAATGTGTATGTCTGTATTTATAATTGAACTTCAAGAGTTTTTTATTTATGTCTGAGAAAAATCTCTACATTTTCTAGAATATATGTGGTTTTCAGTAGTAGTTGTTTGTCCCACCCCAATATTACAAAGCATTCATTTCATTCCTGGCCAAGAGGCAGCAGCTCATACTCTGGGATTGGGAGGCAGGTTATTTTGCTTTTCTTCCAAGTGGTTATGATTTTACATTGTATGTAAGATGAATTAATAAAAAATTCTTTGTGCTGTTAAAGGTATACTTTTAGGTCTTTAATTCCCTGTCTTTCTGTAGAGCGCTTGATGAAGCCCATGGAGAGTGCCAGGGAGTAGGTGTAGACTTCTCTTTTGTATGGCCTACCTGAGGAAACCCAAAACATCAACTACAGTTGGCTTTTAACAATTGTTAAAAATTAAACTTTTTCCTTTTTCCCTGATTTTAAGATAATTACCCATTCCTCCTTCTTCATGTAATAATTAAAATAATTTTCAATTCATGTTTCTCCTCAGAGGGCCATCTTATATATTTTACTGAGTTTGCTGATTTGCTGCTGTCTTGCTTGCTTAGTCTTATACCTTAATCAGTTTGATATCTCATAACACAAAAGCCTTGTTGATGGAAGACAAGTTAACTAAGTAGATGACAGTACTCAGTAAATGTAATGTTTGTATGTTTGTACAGAGAGATCATGGAGTAAAGTATGGGTGGTGTGTCATTATAGACATCTTAAGGCATATTTTATATACAGTTAGTAAAAGAATTAGATTCTTCTAAGCCATTTGTGTAATGCCTAATTTCTGCTATTTTAACAATTTACTAGAAATCAAAAGTTTATTTAAAAAATGTAATTAAAAAAAATGTAATTCAAGGTCACTTAGTACCCACTTAAACCCTGACAATTGAATACCAAGGAGATAACGCCTTATGGAATGATTTGTTTCTGTTGATTTATCAGGAATTTAGTTGCTACTATATGAACCAAATAAATGTTGAGAATTGAATTCCCATGTTATACATATATTGCATCATATATATTAAATTTATACTTAGTAAACATCATATGTATGTGATTGTGGTCATGAATTCATTAAAATGATATATTGTGTTAGTTTCTCAGTAGAGCCTGGCAAAAAGTAAATGTATTCTTAAAACAGAGCCTAAAGTTTATTAAAAAATTAATCAACAGTTCCCTTACTACTCTTTACACATTACTCTTGAATCTCTCTGACTCATGAAAATCTATGTATTAAAATGCATAAAGATCTTGAATAGTTTTAATGGATTTTTTTTCTAAAATATCAGTCTTATACTAGAAATAGGCCTCAAGTAATTTTGTATTCTGTAATCTATGCAGATTGATTCTTTGGTTGACAAAAACACAAAAACCAAAAGATTATATATTTGGTTATGTGTGGAGTAGGAGCTCTTGTGGTTTATTAGGAGTTGCTCTGCTAATCTAAAGTCTCTGATTAAGACAGACTAGCAAGAAGGATTGGCCAGTCACTTCAAAAATAACAAGTCTACCATCTACAGAGTATAGGGGCAATGGGCTGTAAAAGTCTCTCTGAAAAGATCAGAGGGAGTAAGAATAGCACAGGCCCTGACTGCTTCAGAGCAGAAAGCAGATAAAGAGCCCATAGCCCATCCCATGGTGCGTCTAGAACCACACCAACAGCAAGAAGTTCATTTATACTTTGTTGACTCAGACTCACACTCGTGATACCAGAATGAGGGAAGTAATAACAGGGAAGTAAGTTGGAGAGTGGGGAAGGCAAAAACATCATCCAATATAATTTCAAGTTTTAGTTCAATTTCCAAGGCTAATTCCAGGATCTGTTTTTAGTTCAGCAGTCAAATCCAAATCATCACCAAGGTTTGCCTTAGAGCAATTATAAGTCAATTTTTCTGTCAAGCGTCTGTCAAGAAAAGCAAAACTGTTTAACTGTGCAGTTTATTTCAGGGCTCCTCTGCTTACACCTTGCCACAGTTTCTCCACAGCAATGCCACCGTCTCTCCACTACCATCACCAGGGTCTCACTACCCAGGTCTAATTCTCATTGGGGTCTTTCTTTAGTTTCCCTCAAGTCTTGCTCTCCTCAAGTTTTGCTGCCACAAGTCTTGTTACTCAGTGTGAGAAGCACTATCTCTCTCTTGTCCTTGTCTCACTGCTGTGAATAATTCTCAGAACCACGTGCCTGCAGTTAAGGAAGCTGGAGACTAGAAGGGGTTTAATATAATGGCTAAAAAAGACCAACTCTTAGGGTAAAACTGCAACTATGAAATTTCTATGAACAGAAGAGTCCTGTTAGACAGACTTAGCACTGGAAGCAGAGCTCTCAGATTTGAAGAAACTAAAAAAATCAGGAGGAAGAGCTGAAAATATTTACTAAAAATTTGACTGTGGAATGTACAAAGTATGAACTTAGGAAAATTTGATAATATAAAAAAACAAAATGCAATACATAAAGATATATATAGGAGACTTAACAAGCTGAGATGGAAGGGCATTGGAAAATTTGCATCAGAAAATAATATGCTCTACTATGCTGGGAATGAAAAGAAGTACAGAAAATTTATATTGTGTTTATGGGGTAAAAAATCATTTCTAGATCCATCCTGAAGTTCAATGCTGTGAGCCACTGGATACTATGCACACAAGGGAAACCTGTTAATACAAATATTTATCAAATACATGCATTAATGACTAAATGCACCAAATAGATAGATCAAACAAAGCTAAAAAGGGGCAAATTGAATATTTTTACCAACTTTTGCAGTCTGAAATTGATTAAACATACAATCTAGATTCATTAACAAAAAGACTGTACTGCCAGCACTGCTTCCACAGTTATTTGGGTGAAAAAACTGCTGTCTAGCTTGACCACGCAGGACCCCTTAACCCAAGCAACAGTGAGGTCCTGGGCACCTCAACAGAAACAAGAAGCCAGTTCCAGAAGGGAAAACAGGCCTCCTCATTTGTCATTCAGGTACTTTGGGGAGGGGGAACTGTTGTTGGGCCCATGGCTTTGCAGGCCTCAGGCCAGGAAGGGAGCACAAAGTATGTAGGTGCTTCACAAAGCATTGCTGTACCCTGGTTAATTTTAAAGTTAGAACAGACTAATATCTACTAAGAAAAGACTCCCATAATGTCAAGAAAGTATAAATCCACATCAGTCATTATGAAAAAATAAAAATAAAATAACCCTTCTCCTAAAAAACCAGACCCAATGACTACCTGGATAGAGAGAACCAGAAGAAATATGTTGATGTAGTTATTAGATCAGCTACAGAAAAAGATGCAAATGTGGAAAGAAACAAAAGTCAATAAGAGAGGAAATACTTTAGAGACAATAGTCCAGAAGAAATATATCGATGAGGAGACACTTGAACAGATATGGATGAAAATACAAAAGAATGGGGGGGGAAATCATAGAATAGATAAAAAGGTACAAGAAATTAATAAAATCATCATAAGGTAGAGAGGGTATAGTCAACACACTACTGGAAATAACAGAAAAGCATGAAAAGGCAATCTGGAGTATTAAGACAGAAATGGCAGAAGTATCCAACATGCTGATAGGACAAAAAAAGCAGAACCAAAGAGAAGAAACATAGAGTCAGTAAGCTGGAAGACAACAGCCTCACTAGAAACATACATGAAGAAAAATCAGAGATGAGACGTAAAGAAAATGAAGAAAACATTAGAATTATGTGGGATGACAGCAAACAGAATAACATATATATGACTGGAATTCCTGAACACGGGGGTGATAGGGAAATTATTGAGAAGATTGTGGAAGAGGCAGTAGAATAAATCTTTACAGATATTTTGAAGAATGAGGAAATCCACACACAAGAAACACAGAGAGCACTAAACAGGCTAGACTGAAAAAGAAAAACACCAAAACATGTCATAGTCAAATCCTCCAATTTAAAAGATAAGGATAGAATTCTAAAAGCAGTACAAGAAAAAAATAAAGAGTTTCCTACAAAGGGAAAATAATTAGATTAAATTCTGATGTCACAGCAGAAAACACACAAGCTAGAAGGCAATAAGGTGCCATTTACAGAAAGTTGAAAGATAACAGTTGCCAGCCAAGGATCCTATATCCAGCAAAACTCTCTATCAAATTTGAAGGGGAAATTAGATTATTCTCAGAAAAAAAGAACCTTAAGGAATGTGAAAACAAGACCAAAACTACAAAAAATTTAAGTGAAGTCCTTCACACACAGATGCCAAAGAAAAGTGAACAGACCATAGAAACCAGAAACAACAGAATAAGAAACACAGCTAAATGGCAAAAGTAAAACTTGACTGACAATAATCATACTTAATGTGAATGGATTGAATGCACCAATTAAGAGAAAAACAGTAGCAGAATGGATCCAAAAAAAACCCAAAAAACAAAGCCCATCAATATGATGCCTACAAGAAACACATCTATAAAAGGAACAGAAAGACATACTTAAAATCAAAGGCTGGAAAAAAAATATACCAAGCAAATGGCAACCCCCAAAAAGCAGGAATGGCAATACTAATCTCTGATAAAATAGATTTCAGAATGAAAGCTACTATCGAAAATTAGGAAGGGCATTACATACTAATTAAAGGTGCAGTAGATAAAGTAGACATAACCTAGGTCAACATCTACGCACCAAATGATAGACCTGCAAAATACATAAAGCAATGGTTAACCTAACTGAAGAGTGAAATAATGGTAGGAGATTTCAACACACCATTCTCACCAAAGCATAGGTCAACTCAAAAGAAACTCAACAAAGATGCAGAAGATCTAAACTATACAATCAAACAATTCAAACTTGTGGATATATTCAGAGTACTGCACCCAATTAAACTCAGTTCACTTCCTTTTAAAGTACACGTGGTGTATTCTCCAGAATTGATCATATATTAGGACAAAAAGCAATCCTCAACAAATTGAAAAACAAAAAACATTAAAATAATGCAAAGTATTTTCTCAGACCACAATGCCATAAAACTAGAAATTAACCACAGAAGAGTAAAGCTTACAAAACCACCCATAAGAAAACTAACTAATTCTCTGCTAGAACATGATTAAGGAGACACTACATGGTTCAAAATCAAGAAGAACATCCATCAGGGATGGATTTTTGCCTTCATACCTTTTCAATCTGTATGCAGAACAGATCATCCAAGACATTGTATGAGAAAGAATGTGGCATCAGGATTAAAGGAAAAGTCATCAACAAGCTGCATTATACAGATGACACAACCCTGCTTGCTGAAACTGAGGAGGACCAGAAGTGCTTGCTGCAGAAGGTCAAGGACTGCAGCCTTCAATATGGATTGAATCTCAACATCAAGAAAAAAAAAGATTCTTACCACTGGGCCAATTGGCAGCATTAGTATGCATGATGAAGAGATTGAGAAAGTTAACAGTTTTAGTTTACTTGGCTTCACAGTCAATACTCTTGGCACCAGCAGCTAAGAAATCACGAGACGAATTGCATTGGGAAGGTCAGCTGTGAGGGACCTCTCAATAGTACTGAAAAAGCAACAATGTCAGGCTGGAGACTTACGTATACCTGATCTGGGCTATAGTCTTCATGATTATGGGCTATGTGTCGGCGAGCTGTACAGTGAATATGAATGATAGAAAAAGAATTGATGCCTTTGAGCTGTGTGTGGTTCTGGAGAAAAGTGCTGAATATACCATAAAAACTGCTAAAAGAACAACCAGGTTTGTCCTGGAGAGGGTGAAGCCGGGCTGCTCCTTGGAGTCAAGGATTCTGAAGCTTTGTTTGACATACTGTGGGCATGTTGCAAGGAGGGACTGGTCCTTGGAGACGGACATCATGTTTGGGAGAGTGGAGGGATGGCAGAAGAGAGGAAGACCCTCGAAGAGATGGATTGATTCTGTGACTGGGTGGTGGAAATGAGTGTGTTGGAGACTGCAAGGTTGGCACAGGATAGAGCAGCGTTTAGGGCAAGGGACTCAACGGCACATAACAACAACAACAACAGAATAGGATTGGGTTGTAAAAGAAATAAAGAATGAAATAAAAAAGTTACTTGAAACAAACAATAATGAAAATACAACTTACCAAAACCTCTGGTACACACCTATGGAAGTCCTCAGAGGGCAGTTCATAGTAATGGGCACACACATTAAAAAAGAAAAGAAAAAGAATCAATGATCTAATTCAGCACCTTTAGCAAATAGGAAAAGATCAGCAATCTAATCCTACAGCCTCCAGAAGAAAAGAAATTATAAGGATAAGAGTTTAAATCAATGAGATAGAAAAGAGAAAAACAGTTGAAACCATCAATATGACCAGAATCTGATTATTCAAATGGGTCAGTAAAATTGACAAACCACTGGCAAATTTTACAATGGGGGTGGGGAAGGGGAGGAGAAAAGACGCAGAAAATTCGATTAAGAAATGACAGAGGTGGCATCACCACAAAATTAGAGGAAATTAAATCAATAATATCAGAATACTATGAAAAGTTATACTCTGATAAATTTGAAAACCTAGAGGAATGGACAAATCCTTTGAAACACATCCCCTGCCTAGATTGACAAGGACAGATATAAAACACTAGAACAGACCCATCACAAGAGAAGAAACTGAAAAACTTATTAAAAACTTCCCCATACAAAAGACCCTGGACCAGATGGCTTCACAGCTGAACTCTATCAAACATAGAAATTATTTTAAATATTTTAAAAGGCATTTTTAAATGCAAAAGCATTTGACTGTGTAGATCATAACAAACTATGGCTGACTCTGAGAAGAATGGGAATGCCAGAACACTTGATCATTCTAATGCGAAACTTATACTTGGAGCAGGAGGCAGTCGTCAGAACAGAGCAAGGGAACACTGCATGGTTCAAAATTGGGAAGGGCGTATGCCAGGGATGCATCCTATCTCCATACCTTTTCA
>NW_006399860.1:11945281-11946779 GCF_000299155.1 Elephantulus edwardii | reverse complement strand
AAAAAAAAAAAAAGCTGAAAATAGAAATTGCATATGACCCATCTATTTTACTACTTGGAATATACCCTGAGAAAATGAGAACTGAGGCACAAATGGAGATTTGTACATCAATGTTCATAGCAGAGTTGTTCACCATCACAAGGATATGGAAACAGCCCAAATGTCCAATCACAGATGAACAGATTGAGAAAGTATGGTACATTCACATAGTGAAATATTATTCAGCATGCAGGAGGAATGATTTTGTAAATTATTACCTAACTTGGGAGAGACTTGAGAGCATTATGCTGAATGAACTTACTCAGTCCCACAAGGACAAATATTGTATAAAACCATTATTGAACGGTGAGTATAAGGATCTAAGAGGGGTGGGAGAGGGTGGAAGCAGAGGGATGAGGATATGCAGTGGGAAGAAGGATTAATCACTGGGTTGTACAATTTGTTGGATGGGAGGATGAGGGAAATTGACAGGATTTGTTCTTAAAAGCAATGTATTCAAATTTTGTAAATAGACAAGTTCTTGTTGTTATGTGCCATCAAGGCGCTTGCAAGTCATAGCGACTCTTTGCACAAGAGCCCTAAATCCTGCTCTATCCTTTGCCAACCTCATAGTCTCTGACACACCTACTCCCACCACACCAATCACTGAATTGACCCATCTCATTGAGAGTCTTCCTCTCTTGCACTGCCCTTCCATTCTCCCTCCTTGCAATACCCAAATTATGTCAGATGAAGCTTCAGAATCCTTGATTTCAAGGAGCAGCCCAGCTTCACCTTCTCCAGGACAAACCAGTTTGTTCTTCTAGCAGTCCATGGTATATTCAATACGCTTCTCTAGCACCACAGCTCAAAGGCATCAATTCTCTTTCTGTCATCGCTAGTCAATGTACAGCTCTCTGATTCATACCATTCAAGTACAAAGACTATAGCCAGAATCAGTTGCTGTTGTTGTTATGTGCTGTCAAGTCACTTGCGACTCACAGCGACCCTAGGTACAACAGCTCTAAACTCTGCTCTGCCTGTGCCAATCTCATTGTCTCCAACACACTCATCCCCATTGCCTAAGTCACTGAATCAATCCACCTCCCAGAGGGCCTTCCCCTCCTGTGCCTGCCCTCCACCCTCCCAAGCATGATGTCCTTCTCCAAGGATTGGTCTCTCCTTATAACATGACCAAAGTATGTCAGGCGGAGCCTCAGAATCCTTGCCTCCAAGGAGCAGCCAGGTTTAACCCTCTTCAGGAAGAATCTGTTTGTTTACTTAGCAGTCCATAGTACCTTCAACACTCTTCTCCAACAAAAATTCTCAAAAACATCAATTCTCCTTCTATCCTCCCTGATCATTGTCTAGCTCTCGGACACATAACAAGTGATTGCAAAGACCATGGCCTATACCAGACGCACCTTAGTCTCCAGAGACACACCATTGCTCTTCAGTACTTTAGAGAGGTCCCTAACAGCAAAATGTCTTTTCCCATTGCAATATGTCCTGGCTGCTG
>NW_006399860.1:11941445-11944061 GCF_000299155.1 Elephantulus edwardii | reverse complement strand
TCAATTCTCCTTCTATTCTCCCTAGTCATTGTCCAATTCTCTGATGTATAACAAGTGATTGCAAAGACCATGGCCTGTATCAGGTGAACCTTAGTCTCCAGAGAGAAACTGTTGCTCTTGAGTCCGTTAGAGAGATCCCTAACCGCAGACTTTCCCATCCTAATAAGTTTTTTATTTCCTGGCAGCGTGGGATGACAAAGTAAAATATTACAATGAAAGGTGCAAGTAGCTGGAGTCAGAAATCCAAAAGAGTCGAACTCAGCCAGGATAAGACACACCTTAATCATCATCCTGACTTCTTTGCTCATCAGTACTCTGGAGAGGTCTTGGACAGCTGACTTGCCCAATGCAATTCATCTCTTGATTTCCTTGCTGCTGGTACCAACAGTGTTGACTGTGGAGTCAAGCAAAGTAAAACTGTTAACTATCTCAATCTCTTCACCATCCATACTGATGCTGTCAATTGGCCCAGTGGTGAGAATCTCTGTTTTCATTGACCTTCAATCCATATTGAAGTCTGAAATCCTTGACCTTATGCAGCAAGCGCTTCAGGTCCTCCTCAGTTTCAGCAACCAGAGTTGTGTCATCTGCATAAAGCACGTTGTTGATTAATTTTGCACCAATCCTGATGCCACATTCCTCCTCTTATAGCCCAGTATCTTGGATGATCTGTTCTGCATACAAACTGAAAAGGTATGAAGGAAAAATACATCCCTTGTGGACACCTTTCCTGATTTTGAACCATACAGTATCTCCTTGCTCTGTTCTGACAATTGCATCTTGATCCAACTATAGGTTTTGCATAAGCACAATCAAATGTTCTGGGATTCCCATTCTCAAAGTCAGCCATAGGTTGTTGTGAACCACACAGTCAAAAGCCTTCACATAGTCAATGAAGTCCAGTTAGACATCCCTTTTGTATTTTCTGCTTTCTGCAAAGATCCATCTAACATTAGCTATAATATCCCTATTACCATGATCTCTTTTAATTCCAGCCTGCCTATCTGGCAGCTCTCTGCTGACGTGTTACTCCAGTTGTTTTTGGATAATTTTCAGCAGAATCTTGCTTGCATGTGGTATTAATGATATTGTTTGATAATTTCTGCTCTCAGTTGAGTCTCTTTCTTTGAAATGGGAATTAATATTGATCTCTTCCAGTCAGTTGGCCAGCTGGCTGTCCTCCAGAAAATTTAAAAAGAAATACAGAAAAATATGAGAGTGGTGGGGAAAAAAGACAGATCTGTAGCAGAAATTCAGAGATAAGGATCTTTCTTGAGAACTGCTTCAGAGAGAAATTCTTTTCAATAGTTTGTACCTGGATTCAGACATAGAGTCTTCTAAACTCGTGAGATACTGAAAGCAATGTGAGAAAATGGCAGTAGCTCGAGGCACAAAGCATCTCAAAAGTGACTTGAAACATGAGTCATATCAAGAGGTCTCTGAGGGGAAGAAGGTTTTGGCTGTGGTAGACAGAGAAGATAGGGAGGTGTGGGGATTAGAGTGGTCTGGAGGTGGCCTGTGAAGAAGGGGATCCTTGTGGAGGGAGGAAAGGGACAGGACCAAGACACATGTGTCAAAGGGGAGAAAACCAACACTGACTGTTGTTACTTCTGTAATTGGGAAATGTCTCATCTACTACTTTTTGTTGAATGTTTGTCAGATATTATTATAAAGATGAACATTCAGAGACACTGGTCACAACGTAAGAAACTACCGGCAACTGATGTGTTTGGAATCACAGAAGCCAAGGAAGCTTCAGATATAAGCTATCAGACCAACGGCTGGTCAATGGGAGATAGATGTGAAGGGAGTGTGTAGAAGTGGATGAGTATCCTGGTGGAAGGTGGAGCAGGGAAATAAGTGGGTAAGACATGTGTGCCAAAGGCACGGACAACAATGATACTAATAGTTAACTCCACAATAAGGGATATAACTTTCACTTTTTTCTATAATGCTGGTCTGTCTGATACTTCTCTAAATCTGAACATTCAGATTAAGACAGACTAGGAAGAAGGACTGGCCATCCACCTCTGAAATAACAGGCCTCTGAAAACCCTATGTACAACAGAACACATGTAAATAACAGAAAGGGCAACTGAGGTTGAGCTTTCAAGTATGGAAATACAAAGGAAGAGGAACAGTTGTAAGCAGACTGGGACATGGAATGTGAGAACTGTGAATGGAGGAATATTAGATATTGTTAAGGAAGAAATGGAACACATAAATATTGACATACTAGGTATTGGTGGCACCAGCAGCCAGGAAATTAGAAGACGTATTGCCATGGAAAAGTCTGCTGTTAGGGACCTCTGCAAAGTACTGAAGAGCAATGGTGTCTCTCTGGAGACTAAGGTGCATCTGATACAGGCCATGGTCTTTTCTATCACTTGTTATGTATAAGTGAGTTGGATAATGACTAAGGAGGATAGAAGGAGAATTTATGCCTTTGAGATGTGGTCCTGGAGAAGAGTATTGAGGGTACCATGGACTGTTAGGAAAACAAACAGATTCATCCTGGAAAGGGTCAAACCGGGCTGCTCCTTGGAGGCAAGGATTCTGAGGCTCCGTCTAACATATTTTGGACATGTTGCAAAGAGGAACAGGTCCTTGGAGATG
>NW_006399860.1:11903733-11941160 GCF_000299155.1 Elephantulus edwardii | reverse complement strand
GAGATGAAAAGGTGAGGAAAAAATAGTTGCGTTCATAGTTATGAAAGCTTCTAGGTCCACCTTGATGTACAATATTGTGAGTGACAGGATAATATTCATATGCATGCAAGGAAGTTCAGTAAATACCACTATCATTCAGATATATGCACCAACAACCAGAGCCAAAGAAGATAAAATAGAAGATTTCTACCAACTTTTACAGTCAGAGATGGATCGAACTTGCAATCAAGATGCATTGATAATAATGGGTGACTGGAACGCAAAAGTTGGGAACAGAGAAGAAGATCTAGTAGTTGGAACACCTGGACTCAGTGGCAGAAATCGAACTGGAGAGAGAATGACCGAATTTTGCACAATCAATGAATTATTTATAGTAAATAAGTTTTTAAAGACATAAACTTAGGCTACACACATGAATTTCTCCTGATGGTATGCTTAGGATTCAGATCGATTACATCTGTTATGCAACATAAAAAATATTCCAATTAAAACTAAAAAATAATTAAACTAAATCCACAAGAATAAAAATTTGACCTTGAGTAAATCCCACCTGAAGTTAAAAATCATCTCAGGAATAGGTTTGAGTCCTTGAACAGTAGTGAATGAAGACAAGATGAGCTTTGGGAAGATGTCAAGATATTTGCGAAAGGTTATTGCAAAGACAGAGGAAAAAGAAAAGACTGAGATGGATGTCAGTAGAGACTTTGAGTGTTGCACCAAAGTGTTGAGAAGCTAAAGAGAAGAAATCAGGATGTTAAGGAGCTGGAAGAAGATTTCAAAGGGTAGTGTTGGAAAACAAAGTATTATAATGAAATGTGCAAAGAAATAGAGTAAAAAAATCAACAGGGCCAAACTTGCTTAGCAGTTTTTAAGCATAAAGACCTGAAGAACATATTCAAGACTCAAATTGCAGCACTTAAATATTCTATGGGCAGAATATAGAATGATCCAGGAAGCATCAAAAGAAGATGGAAGGAATACACAGTCCTCAAGGTGAATGAATATACCAGATCTTATTCAAAGGAATGACTTCATAACTGATAAACTAGAGAACTATGAGTAACGAAGGAGACACACAATCTCAATCATCAAACTCTCCTCTTTTGATGTCAGTATTGTCAAACTTCATAAGGAATGATAACTTCTACATGTGCATTATTTGTTTTAACTTGTTAAAATTTGCTCTTTGTGGTTTTCATTATCTGTGCAGATTTGCTTATGGATATTTGCCTTTGAATGAAAAGAAAAAGTTGGGAACAAGGCCACTATTTTCTAATTTTCCAATAATTTTATTAGAGTTACTTTATTTTTTTTTTAATTCCCAAATTAGATGAGTCCCAGAAGTTAATCCTCTCTTAAAAGTATTTAAAATGGATAGAACAAAGGAAAGTCAATTGGAATGACTTTTATTAAAACAATTGTAAGTTCTCTTTTAAAAAACACCACAAAATAAAGCTGAAAGTAAGCTTGAATGTGCAAAATGTCAAAGTAGAAGAATGATTTTTTTTTACTGAATCCAATTGTTATAAATTTATCTCCCTCCTCCTCCCTTTGTCCTACTGTTTCCTTTCTGTTTTATTTTTTATTTATTTACTTTAAGGAAGTAAGATTTACAACATTTGAACATCCCTGTGTTGTTCTTGTTTACTGTGTCCCATGAGTTAAAATCAATTTGTAGCTGATCTTTTAGTGGGTTTTCAGATGCAGTTAATCACGCAGGAGGAGATTGCCAGTTTTTCTCCTTGAGAGCATCTGGTGGATTTTAAACGTACCTTTGCACTGGTAGTGTAATTCCTTACACTCCCTGAACATGCCTAGTAAGAGTCAACTGTTGAGTATTCAAAAGAAAAAGGTGGGATTTTTCTTTAAAGCAAATTTACACAAAGCAAGTATGAATAGTAACTAAAGTATTTCTTGCTGTAAACCTAAGTCATAGGCAAAGAATCTTTTAAATTTGTTTATCTTTCTCCTTCTTGCAAATAATTTTATGATAATCTGGGGCCATTCACCCAAACAACAAAAATATGGAACTAATATTTACATGCCTAAATACTGCCATACATAGATTTGTCCTGGAAAGGGTTAAACCGGGTGGCTCCTTGGAGGCAAGGATTCTGAGGCTCCATCTAACATACTTTGGACATGTTGTGAGGAGAGACCGGTCCTTGGAGAGGGACATCATGCTTGGGAGGGTGGAGGGACGGCGCAGGAGAGGAAGGCCCTCTATGAGGTGGATTGATTCAGTGACTGGAATAATTGGGATGGGAATCTCGGAGACAGTGCGATTGGCACCGGACAGAGAAGAGTTTAGGGGGGTTGTACATAGGGTTGCTATGAGTCGCAAGCGACTTGACGGCACATAACAACAACAACCACAAAATACTGCCATTAAGAAAAAAATGTCCTCCAGACTTACAATTTTACTTTTAAAATGAAACTCTTGCCTTTCTTTAAAAAAATAAAAACACCCAACAACAAAACCACGGTTCTTCTTTTCATTTTAAGATGATGCCTTGAGGCATAGCACAGCTGCCATCTAGAAATTTTAATTTTTCACATATATAAACTGTACATTTTGCTTCCCTAACTTATTTCCTATTATGGATTGTTTTTGACATTTTCCATGATATTGGAGAAGTAGGAAAATGAATAAATGATACAAAGATGAATTTACTAGTGGCAACTAACAATTATTTTTAAAAAAACCCAAACAAACCAAATTTTCTGTTTATGAACAAATGTTTATTTGTTCACACCAAAATAATAACAAATTATAAATCGTATCTTACTTTACACTAATCAAGTTGCCAAAAATTAGAGAACAGAACATTAATAAAGTTTAGTAGATTTATTAGTTTATGGCCTGATTGGTGAAACCTTTTGGAGAGATAGCTCCCAAAGAGATACAGTTGTCAGAACTTTGTCAAATTACGTATGTATATATAACTTGATCAAGAAGAAATAAGACTGAAGGAAGAAGCCTAAGATGTACTAATTATAGTAAAAAATAAGATGCTGAGAATTGACTGCATAGCAGTTGAGATGTTTTAACAAATGAACAGTGTTGCATATGCTTCCTTATCTAGGTATATGCAATCTAAAATCAATTGAACCTACAATCAAGATTAATTAAACTGGTGACTGAAATGCAAAACATAAGAATAAGGAAGTACTAGGAGTTGGGAATTACAGACTTGGAGACAGAAATGAGGCAGGAGAGCAAAATTATTTATTTATAGTAAATACCTTTAAAAACACAAATGGTGACTATGCAGATGGCTCTAACTAAACTGATGGAGAACACAGGAATCAGAATCTGATTGGTAGGAAATTTGGAGGAAAGAATCAGTGGAGACATGTCTTTTCAGTAGTTAAAATCAGTTCAAGTGCTGACAGTGGAACAGATCACCAAATACTTATGTGAAAATTCAAACTGAAGTTGAAGAAAATTAAAACAAATATACAGAAACTAAAATATGACATTGAATATATCCCATTTGAATTTAAAAGCCATTTCAAGAATTGATTCGAGACAATGACCACTAATGATCAAAAGCCAGGTGACTTGTGGGAAGACATTAAGGATACCTTTCATGAAGAAAACAAAAGATCATTACAAAGACAGGAGAAAGTAAAAGTCCAAAATGAATGCCAGAAGAGACACTAAAAATTACACTAGAGCAACAAGAGAGTGAAACAAAGAGAACAAATGACAAGTAAAACAATCTGAAACTCCAGAGGACAGCTCAAGAAGACAAAGCCAAGTATTAGTGAAATGCGCAAAAATCTTGAGACAGAAAATCAAAGAGGAAGAACTTACTCATCATTTCTTAAACTGAGAGAACTGAAAAACAAATTAAAGCCTCAAGATACAAGACTGAATGTTGTTGTTAGGTGCCACTGAGTTGAGTATGACTAATAGCAATTTTAGGAACAAAAGATCTGAACTCTATTCTATCCTGTGACATCTTCACACTTCCTGACACACTAAGAACCATTGCAGGAGTCACCATGGCAATCTACCTAGTTGAAGGTCTTCTTCTCCTTTGCCAACCCTGAACCCTTCCCAGCATCATGTCCTTCTCCAAGGAATAGTCCCTTCTAGCAACATTTCCAATGTATGTGAGATGAAGCCTCATTATTCTTGCTTCCAAAGAGCACTCTAGCTGTACCCTTTTCAAGACATATCTGTTTGTTCTCTTGGCTGTCAATGGGATTTTCAGTGCTTTACTCCAACACCGCAGCTTAAGGGTACTATTCTTTTTCATTCATCCTTATTTATTGTCCAGCTCTCAGACGCAAAGCAAGTGATCAGAAAGACCATGGCCTGAATCAGACACACCTTAGTCCTAAAACTGACATCATTACTCCTTAATAATTTGAAGAGATACCTAAATGCAGATTTTCCCCAGTGCAATGAATCTCCTTATTTCATGACTGGTACCAAGGGTGACTGAATGATTCTATGGGAAAAATATTGAATGATCCAGGAAACATCAAAATAAAATGAAATGAACGCACAGTCATTGAACCAAAAAGAATTGGCTGACTTGGAAACACATCAGGAAACAGCATATGATCAAGAACTAATAGTCATGAAAGAATTTCAAGCTAGACTGAAGGAAGGCATTGGCAAAAAAGTAAGGCCCAGGGTTTAATGCAATACCAGTTGACATACTC
The DNA here is from genome assembly GCF_000299155.1 of Elephantulus edwardii. Classification (NCBI taxonomy): domain Eukaryota; kingdom Metazoa; phylum Chordata; class Mammalia; order Macroscelidea; family Macroscelididae; genus Elephantulus; species Elephantulus edwardii. Next base: position 11,936,480 of record NW_006399860.1, on the reverse strand, counting down.
TCAAAAGCAGATGAAGGCCTGAAAATGCTCACAAGGATATGCCAAGAAATTTGAAAGACAGTTACTTGGTCTACTGACTAGAAGAGATCAATATTTCTTTCCATTCCTAAGGAAAATATGATCCAACAAAATGTGATTATCTAACAAAATTGCCACATACAAGTAAAATATTGCTGAATATTATTCCAAAATAGCTAGAGTAGTAAATAAAGAGAGAATAGTCAGAAATTCAAACTGGATTAAGAAGAAGAGGTCATGAGAATAGGGATATGAATATTGATGTCACATGAGTCCTGGCAGAAAGCAGAGAATACTAGGGGCGGGATAACCTATCTGTATTTTATTGATTATGCAGAGATATTTTGACTATATGGAATCCCAGAACACTTAATTGTGTTCATGAAAAACCTATACCTAAACCAAGAGGTTGTCATGGGAACAGAACAAAGGAACATAACATGGCTTAAAATTAAGAAAGGTTTATGTTAGGGCTGTGCCTTTTCTCCATATTATTCAATCTGTATGCTGACTAAATCATTTGAGAAGTTGGATTTTATAAAGAGGAATGTGATATCAAGAACAGAGAAAGATTTTTCCACAACCTGTGTTATGTTTAGTGTATTGTTGCTGTTGAGTACTGTTGAGTTGAACTGACCTATAGCTGACCCTCCAGTGGGTTTTCAGACGCAATAAATTGCACAGGAGGATATTGCCTACTTTGCCATATGGAGGAGCTGGTGAATTCTAACCAGATATGTTTGTGTTGGCAGTGAAGTTCTGGTGACCTACTGGTAAGAAGCTGCACTACAATTTCAAAGGCACACAATCCAAATCTACCAGCAGCTCCATGGGAGAACAGCCAATCCCCTCTGAAGACCTGCTAGCTAGTAAGCTATGGATCAGTTATGATTCGAAGGCACACAACAAAAACAAGCTTCTAGAGTTCATGTTTGCATATCATTGTTGTTAATTGCCATTGAGGTGAGTATGATTCTTAGCGATCCTATGAACAAAAGATCTGAATGCACCATCCTCATACTACTTGCCACCAAGTTCCCACTGTAGCAGTCACCATATCAGTCCACCCAGTTGAGGGTCTTCTTCACCTTCACTGACCCTCCACCCTTCTCAATACCATGTCCCTTTCCAAAGAATAGCATCTCCTAGAAGTGTCCAAAGTATGTGATGTGAAACCTCATCATTCTTGTCTACAAAGGGCAATTTAGCTGCATCCTCTCTAAGGTATATTTATTTCTTCTCTTTGTGGTCCATGGGATGTTCAGTGCTTTTCTCCAACATCACAGCTCAAAGGCATTAATTCTTTTATGTCATCCTTATTCATTTTCTAGGTGTCAGATGCATAACTAGGCATCAGAAAGACTATGGCCTGAATCTGATTCACATTAATCCTCAAACTGACATCACTGTTCCTTAATAATACTGCAGACTTTCCCACTGCAATGCAACTCCTTATTTCCTGACTGCTCAAACCAAGGTTGTTAATTGTGGATCCAAGCAAGATGAAGCTGCCACCAGTTTCAATCTTCTGTTTATCCATCATGACTCTCTAAACAACGAGGAGAGTTATAGTAGTGTAGTGGTAGAGTCCAGATTGGAAGTCAGTTGAAATTAGGAAAATCAGTAACAAACATTGTTTAACAACTGGTACATGAATGTTCATAGCTTGAATGTTGGAAAACTGGAAATTGTTAAAAATGAAATGGAACACATGGATATCAACATACTAGGCATTAGTGAGATGTGATGGACCTCTATGACCACTTTAAATCAAATAATCATATATGTTATCCATGGCATGAAAAATAGAAGAAGAATGGTGTTGTGTTCATAGTAAAAGAAAGTTGATTTCATGTTCTATCATGTAATATAATGTTGTCAGTCATAGGATAATATCATATACATACAAAGAAGACAGGTTAACATGACTATTGTTAAAGAATATGCTCCTACATCTAGTGCCAAAGAGGAGGAAATTGAAAATTTTTACCAAATTTTGTAGTCTGAAATTGACTGAACATGAAATCAAGATGTGTTAATGAGAACTGGTAACTGAAATGCAAAAGTAGGAAATAGTGATGAAGGAACAGTAGTTAGAAAACATGGGGTTAGTGGTAGAAATGAGGCTGGAAGTAGAATTATTGAATTTTATAGTTACAATGATTTATTCATTGGAAAACTTTTTCTAAAAGACAAAAAGACAACTTTACATGTGGATTTCACAGAAAGGACTGTGTAGGAATCAGATTGACTACATTTGTGAAAGAAATCGTTGGAGAAGCTCAATATCAGCAGTCAAAGCTAGACCAGGAGCAGACTGTGGGTCAGATTACCTCACATATGAGTACAAAATGAGGCTGAAGAAAATAAAAATAAGTCCACAGGAACCAAAATATGTTTTTGAATCAATTCCATCAGAATTTCATGATCATCTTAATAATAGGTTTGAGGCATTGAACACCAATGATAGAAGAACAGATGAGTTGTGGGATGATATCAAATATATCATGCATGAAGAAAGCATTACAAAAACAGAGGAGAAAGAAAACATTTAAATGGCTGCCAGAAGAGACTCTAGACTCTAAAAGATTGCACTGGAATGTCGAGAAGCCAAATTTAAAGAAAAATATGTCAAAGTAAAAGAGCTGAACATAAGATTTCAAAGGGCAGCTTAGGAGGACAACAGAGAGTTAGAATTTGAAAATACAAAAGAGAAGAACTTGCTTTGTATTTCTCAAGCTGAAAGAATGGAAAACTAACTTTAAACCTTAAGTCACATATTTGTACAGGATCAGTGAAATAGGTCAAGATCCTCTACAAGAGAGACTAATAAACTGACTGACTGTAAGAGTGGGCTCAGGGTGACCCATTTTGAATTATATTTTGTGAGTTCCTTGTTTTTCAATGCAGTGTAGCATTCCAGTGTGTGAATGAATATACCACAGTGAAATATCTCAGTCACAAAAAGACAAATACTGCAGATTGCCACTGTTGTAAAACAGGACTGACATCGGGGTTGGAGGGAGACTGAGAAAGATGGGATAAATAATGTATACTGCATTGAAAGAGATGAGGGAGAAAACTGTTTAAAAGGGATATGTGATTAGGCATTATTGTTGTATTAGACTCTGGTATTTAATAAAAATATGTAATTGATGGTTTGTCCCATAATTAACCCTTGATAACATTTTACTACTGAGACTAAGCTTCTTCATTAACTTTTCACCAATGTCATTGATATCAGATGAGGTCCATGTGTACGGTTGCTGCTTATGCTTTTGACAAAATATTTTTGTAATAAATATGTTATTGACTGTACTCAACTCTATAATTAGATTTCAGTCTTATTTCTATCACTAAAGTGACATGTTCAACTACCAATCTTTTTCATTTCTAACTTTTGTTTTCTTGTCATCAATTATTATTAATGTATCTTGATTGTATGTTTGATCAATGTATCTTGATTATATGTTTGATCAATTTCAGATTACATGAGCTTGCAGAAATCTTCAATTTTTTCATCTTTGACTTGAGTTGTGGTGAATACACTTGAATAATAGTCTTTGTGGCACAATGTGTAGGGAGATGACTGCCAACTCGAAGACAGCACTTCTCTGGAAATTTTAATTTACCACTTACTTTGAGGCGGAAATAGAACAATCTCCTCCCATGTGGCAGACTGGTTCTGAAAACCAACTGATGGGTTAACAATGAGTAGATTCTGACTCAACAGCAATGAGGGAGCAGAAACCTTTTGAAAACTACATTACAGTTTTTTTGATACTCTGTATTCTATGTTGTTGTTGATAAGTGCTGCTGAGTCGCATATGATTCATAGCGACCCTATGAAGGAGAGTCCTCAACACTTGTGTGTCTCTCATCCTCTCTCCAGATTCATAGGGTTTCCAGAGGCAAAGATGATATGAAAATTCCATTCCTGATATCTTTAAGATCTTCCAAATATCTTTTTGGTCATTTCTATTTTAACCAAAGCATTTCAATTTGATTGAATTTTCATGTGGTTTTTATTTCCCTTCTTGATTTAAAATAAAAAGCATAGTCTGCAACTGTGTACATATATGTAATACGTACATATCTGAAAATAAATTACATAGATTGTATTATTGGAGACACACAGTCTGACCTCTCTATGCTTTGGGTTTGTGGAAGTATTCATACAAAATCTTTTACCAAAAAGTCATCCTTTGACTAGGGACTCGTGTACACTGTAGGGAATGTAATTGTTTTTTTGTCTTCTCTAGTAATTTATTCATCAGTGGGAAACATTCTTCTAAGAACCTTGATTGTAAGCCTGCCTATTTTCCTAGCTGGAATCTAGCAACTAAAGTGTGTTTGCATACTATCTTGGGGAAAGACCAACAGGAGTGCCATTTTAGAAAACACTTGGTAAAGGAAGTGATTACAGGAACATTTAATTGTGGACTTCCTTCATTATATAAATAATTGTTTGTGATTAAATTTGCTAATGTGAAGGGAAAGAAAAGATTTTGTGAGTACACATATCTTACTTTTTAAAAAATTCCACAGTGGAGGGCATTTTCCAAAGTTTTAAAAACATACTAGTCCTTAAAAGTAACATGTTTGTGTGTGTGCATGCATCTGTGCATATAAAATATAATTGTATATTAGGATTTTTTTTGGTAATACATTCTCAGTGATACAGTTATCACTTTCTGTGGGAAAGTCCTGGTTATAATTTAGGACCAAAGAACCTCAAGCATAACTATATATCTACTAGTTCTGTCATATGAGGCTTGAGTATTACTATTTATCTATCATCTATTCTATCTATCTATCTATTATTTTTCTATCGTCTATCTCTATCTTTGTCCAGACCATATACCATTTAAGACTTAAATGTAGCTATGATATCAAACAGGTTTTGACAAAACTTCAAAAATAGTACTAAACATACATGTGAAAATGTGATTTTGAAAATATGCTATCAAAGTCCTATAAATCACAACAGTCCAGTCATCTTGTGCATTGAGTAGCCATGAGTTGGGTGCAGACTTGGCATCAGCTTACAATAGAGTCATACATAGGTATGTTGGTATGTATGTAAGACAAGACATTTTATTATCCATTTGGATAGAATATATCTAATATTTAGAGACGTTTAAAATCTTAGTAGTGTGACTGAATAGTTGATAAGAGTACAAGGTCACTTGAGAAAGTGACAAATTTGTAGTATGGACACATATTGTCTATTAAGGGAGATAAAATCTTAAGGTAAAGCAATCAGAAAGGCTTGATTAGATGGAATGTTTTTCAAGCATGGGAAATCATACTAAGGAGAAAGTGAAGGCCCCCAAATGACCTCTGTGACTAGAGCAAGAGGGTTAGAGAGTTTGCATAGGAGTTCTCTGGAACACCTGCACACTTCATTGTGCAACCTTTTCTCCAATTCTTACTCCCTTCTTGGCATTGCTCTATGTTTACTATGGCCCTTGCACTGCTGATAACTGATTTTCAATTCTATATCTGACTTGAAATAAGAAGACTTGACAGAATGATGAAGGAAGCATCAAAAGAAGATGGATAGAATGCACAGTTACTGTAAAAAATATTAATGTGGAATTATTGCGGAAAGTAGTATACGATCAAAATTCAATGATAATGAAGGCAGAAGTTCAAGCTACCTCAGTAATTGATGAAATAACAATTGACATGTTTCTATATGTTGTCCTGGATTTGCTCACTACTCTACCCTAAGTAATTTGGAAATTTGCTACCTGGTAAGCAGTCTGGAAGAGATCCCTACTCATTCCTTTTTTATTTTTTTTTACAAGGTGTTAGATAATTATTTTTACAAGGTGTTAGATAATTATTGAACAATGTCACTAATATCACATGCAAGTAAAATCATGCTGACAATTATTAGAAAAAGATTAGAACACTTCATCAACAAAGAATTGCCTGATATCAAAAGGGATATAGGATTGGGTATTATTGTCATGACTGGAGTCCAGAATAAAGACTGCACAGTGGAGTGGACTTGGGAGTGGGGAGAGGGATTGCATAATGATGAAAGTTTTTCTTTTACTTTTCAAGGAGAAGAGTGAATTGGGGGGAGGGACTGGTCAGGGAGAAAAGTACAACAATGAATGAATGGAAAACAAAAAAAGATGTATCATTGCTAATGTCAGGTGGATTTTGGATGAGAGTGGAGAATACAAAAATAAAATTTATCTGTGCTTTATTTACTATGCAAAAGTACTTGAGGATGTGGATCTTAACAAATCATGGATAACAGTGAGAAGAATGGGAATCCCAGGACACTAAAATGTGCTCATGAGAAAACTATATCAGCACCCAAAAATCTGTTTGCAAACAGAACAGGGAACACTGAATAATTTAAAATTAAGACAGGTTTGCACCAAGGTTGTATTATTTCTCAATACTTATTTTTTAAAAATTGTTTGAGAATCTGAAATACATAAGATATGTGACGTCAGGGTTGGAGGAAGACTCATAATCAATCTGTTTTGTGCAGATAACACAACTTTGCTTACTGAAAATAAGTGGGACTCAAAACACTTACTGTTGAAGATCAAAGATTATAGTCTTTAATATGGATTACATCTCAACATCAAGAAAAACTGGATCATAGGCAATATCTTGATATTTGGAGAAAAGCTTAAAGTTGTCAAGAATTTAATTTTAATTATGCAGTCAAGAAACCAAAATATCTTGTATTGTGAAAAATCTGTGGTCAAAGATCTCTCTCTCCAATATATAAAGAGAAATTATATCCATCTAAAGACCAAAATGTGCCTGATCTAAGCTATGTTGTGTGTTTTTTTTTTCAATTACTTCCTATGAATCTGAAGGTTAGAAAATGAATAAGGATGACAGAAGAATAAACATCTTTGAATTGTGATATTGATGAAGAATACTGAATATTCCATGGAACAAACAAATATATTTAGAAGAAAGTGCAACCAGGTTGCTCTTAGAGAAAAGGATGGTGAAACTTCATCTCACATGTACTGGGCATATTGTTGAGGGGGAAAGATCTTGAAAAAGCACATTATGCTGGTAAAAGTAGAAGGTCAGAGAAAAAGAAGACCTTTAACAAGACAGATTGGCACAGTAACTATAAGCATGGGCTTAGGCATATCAGGAATAGAGGAGATGGTACAGAATAGAGCAAGATTCAGATCTGTTATTCTTAGGGTCACCATGAATTGTAGTCAACTCTATGGCATCTAACAAAAACAACCCCTAACTTACTCACATCTCCTTTCTGTCTGATCTAGGTAAGAAGAGCTCGTGCTTACCCTGGACTCATCTTTCTCACTGACTGATTCCATGGGAACAGCATCTGATACGACACAAAAGTGACAGTTCGTCAAGTCTTATGAGCCAATACCTATAATCTAAATAATTGCATGATTGAAGGGATTATACAACTCCCATTAAGTTCTTATATGCATTTTCCCCCAAAAAAAGATCATAGCACAGAAGAATCTTTTGTCATTTTATAAATGCCAACCTTGAGGCATCCTCTGCTTCTGTTTTATTTTCTATTCTCTCATCTTCTGCTACCCGGAACTGTGCTGCTGACAAGACTACCTACTTACCACCACTCGTGTTCTCTGCCTGCTCCCTTTCCAAGCCATTTCACAATCATCGCCTCTCTTCAAATAGCTTTCTCAATCTTCTTTCCAAAAATATGTCACCAGTTCCTCCAAGAACTAACTGACTACTCCCTTTTCTTTCTGACAGTTTCTAAAAATCTTTCCAAAAAAGTTTGACTCACAGTCTACTTATTCCAGAAAATACTTTCACCAATTGTGTGCCTGATTCCCTCACTATCCTCACCTCGACCCTCTCACTTTCCTAAGTTTGTCCATTTATCCAGCTTCATTTCCAGTTCACATCCATCTTCATGAGACTGACTGTCCTATCCTAAATTGATCACTCCCTTTCCTGAACTCTTGTAAAATTCATTGTCTGAATAATTCATCTGGCGATGAATCATGTTCTGCCTTGTGACATTTCTTTTATAATTGTCTAGTGCTGTTATTTAAATATTTTGTTTTTTCTCTCTTCTCATGATTATGTATCCTCTCTCTTCACAAAATGGCATGCATATATTTTATATTCCCTGCAGTTCCTAGATCATAGCATGCAAATGCAAACATTTAGTGAATATTTATTGATTTGAGCTGATTTCTGTTTTATTAAAGCTTTCACAAAGCTATTTGTATCATTTTGCATTTTTTAGAATTCAGTTTTCTTTAAGAAAAAGTAGCTGTTCAAAAGATTACTTATGCTTAACCCACTCCATCTACGAGGGGCATGGCTTTAAGGAAAGTGGAATCTATGAGTAAAGACTAAGAACACTAACAACACTTACAAACAAGCAAACAAATACTAACCACTGCCCTAAAGAAGATTCTGAATCATAGTGACCCTCCACTGGACTTTTGAGGATATAAATCTTAATGGGAGGGAGTGACCATCTTTTTCCTGTGGAATGGATAGGAAATTTAAGCTGCTGATCTTTTTGTTAGCAGACCTACATGCTACATACAATGACACAATGACACATCACTCATTCTTTTATTGTCATGGAGTCTGAATCAACTCATAACTGATCTTCCAATGGGTTTTCTGAGGCTACAAATTGCATAGCAAAAGATTGTCAATCTTTCTTTCAAGGAGCCATTGGTAAATTTTACTTGCCAGAGAGATGCTACCTTTGTGTTAATAACATGACTATGAACTATGTCACCATTACTCCTTTTCTGATACTATTGAATCATGCAACAGAATAAAGGGAAGTCTGAGGGAATGATAAAATCGTAAGATTAAAATTTACATAAGAATTCACTTGAAAAAATATACATATTCAAAACACGATATGAATGGTGTGAATGAAACACAATGTATACAAACATTATAAAAAAGAAAATAATTTAAATGAAAGATTGTATAAAACCCAATGTATGTGAATGAAACACAATATATATGGATTATAATACACAAACCAATTAAACTACAAAAAGAAGGATGCAGAACGCATCATTGGTTGAATAAATTTTCAAATGTTCAAAATTGCCTATTTATTCTAACATTAATAAAGTTTCACTTCTATACTATGAGTGAAGACAAAACTAAATCCCATCATTCTAATGTCTGTCCCTGCTGCATAAGGGATATGCAAAAGTGTTTTAACAATGGTAGATATCCATTATTGCACAGAATCCTTGAAGATGTGGTTGAGATGAACAGGGAGAATGACAGTACATTTAAATGGTTACATAACAGATGACAAATTGTTCCCAAAGTACTAACGATTTTATATGAGACTTAATTATAGCACTTATAGAAGTCAACATCTCTTCAATGACTTAGACACCCTGGACAAGGGTTTGTGATTATAAAGAAGAATGGAGAAATTGAAAATATGGGTTAGTTAGTTGTCATTTGAAAAGAAAGTAGTAAAACAAGGACAGATACAAAGCCCTACATTTTGGTTTCAGAATAAATTTTGTAAAATAGGTTTAGAGGAAGGGATATTGACAATACTATGGTAAAGCACTCTCAATATATGAGGTTTGAACTCATCAGTGACTTCACATAAGAAAAAGGTGACAACCTGCTTTTTTAGGGATTACAAACTCAGAAACGCTATGTAGAAGTGCTACTGTATCAGAGAGGATCACTGTAAGTAAAACTTGACTTAGTGGCACAGAACAATGGGCTTGAGAGGAAGGGATATTACGTGGCCATAATTAAAGGAGCAAGACAATTTCAGTTGGTTGAAGTTCATTGGAACTAGAATATTGGCTTGATTGCTGGGGCTATGTTCAATTTTTTGTTTCTTTTGCTTTCTTTTTTTATTTGCTTTTACTTTAATTTAATTTTATTTTATTGATGATAAGCTAGAATATTGGGATGACTTGAAATTGGTATACAAATGGAAGATACACAAGTATTTGCACTTGCAGAGTATTAAACTTGGAACAAAGACTAGTTTGGAAATTGAAAGATGTTTGAAAATTTGCCATAAAGAAAAAGGATTATAGTCATTGTGCTGTAGCACCAGATAGCTGAGCAAGAATCAGTGAATGGAATTTATGAAGAGATGGATTTTAGTTAAATAAAAAGCAGACTCAATACTTTGAGCAAAAAAATCAAATGAATTAGCCATTGTAGAGATTTAAGTCCATTGATGAACATCATCTAGGAAATCTGTTTTACAGCAATCTAGTCTCTTCAATGAAACTTCTGTTCCCTTCTACATTTGAGATTTTAATTTTATGACCATTATGGTTTTGAAATGAATGTTGTTTGGCATCAGCTTCCAGTTGTTGATCTTACAGTATGAAAATACAGCACACTAGTTGGATATCCAGACAATATTCTTCATATTTATCAAGAGGACTCTTCATGGATCAAATAAGAAATGAATCTACATTATGGCTTTACTGTAAAATTGCTTCTACGTCTTTTCTAAAATAAAATTGCTTTTAATTTTCATAATTACCTATTTAAAAATGCAAAGAGAGACTAGAACAGTAAGATAATATCTGAATATTTTAATATAAAAATTATCCATTAGGTCACAAAACTCTAGTCACCCAATATACCCAATGATATCTGTACCCATTTTCTGGAGTTGGTATGAAGCCCTACCTTCTGGAAGTTTGGATGTACACACACACACACACACACACACACACACACACACACACACACTAAAATATTTATCTTCATATTATTATTTCTTCTTCTATAGCTGAGCAAAAATACTATTCTAGAGATTCAATTTTTTCTTACAATCAATTTCCTATGTAATTACTTTCCTGGTTGTCATTTATAAAATAAATCACCCAAAATCAGTTACTTAAATTAATATTTACTCTTCATTCTCTTAAGTCCACAGGTTAGCAAAGCTGTTCTACTGATCTTTTTGGTCTGAAAGAGACTCACTCATGTTGATCTTGGCTGGACAAGACCACATGAAAGCTGTCCAACTTGAGCATCTGGGCACACTTGAGCTTGCTGCCTTTTATTTTCCAGTTGACTGACTTTGGCTTATTCTTGTAAGTGTCAGAGTTTCTAAAAAGACATTGCAAGTGTGCATACTGCATTGGGGTAAGCTCATAAAAAACCTGCTGTCACTTCCTTTATTGACTAAACAAAGAGAGAGCCCATACCCTAGGTTCATTTTCTTCCAAAAGGTGTCACCTCTTGATGTGGAGAACAGCAAAGTCACATTCAAAGAGTGTAGTTACAGGGGAACATGGATATTGGATTCATTTGTGCAAATAAACTATGTTATAGATCCCTTGAGAGTTATAGATATCTTAAAGAATCCACAGAGCCTGACAAATGCAAAAATTGGATCAAATTTAAAATCTCCAGTCTGGAGTCAAAGATTTTACCATTTCTGTAACACTTTCTCTCATAGGTCTCAACAATGAGAATATTCTTGTCTCTGGAAGAGTGCTATAATTTGATAAAAGAGTTGGGCCATAAAGTTAAAGGATAATTAGCAATAATTTATTTTGGCAAGGAAGTGTGCTGCAATCCTCAAGGCACTCACTTGAGGGTCAGCTATGGGTTGGTTCTGACTCAATAGTACCAAAAAAACCATAGCAACAGACATCATAGTCAAAAATTTGCGATTTGTACCTAATGACTTCGTTATTATTTTGTTTTGTGCTTGTTTATTTAATTTGAGTTGTGTGGTAGGCAAGCATTTAAAATAGTCCCAATGACTCATCTCTAAGGAATATTTGTGAATGATAACCTATTGTTATTTTCATGTTAATCACAGGATTGTTGTTCTTGTTATTAGGTGCCACCAAGTTGAGAATGACTCACAGTAACCCTATGAACAACAGACATGAGTTTGACATAATCTGTGCCAATATAAAAATCTCTGACAAACTTAACTTGAGCAGTCACTGTGCCAGTCTACGTAGTCAACAGTCTTCCTCTCCTTTGCCATCCTCCCTACCTTTCAAAAAATGATGTTCTTCTTCAAAGAATAGCTTTTCGTATTAACATGCTCAAAGTATGAGAGATTAAGCTTTGCCGTCCTAGACTTCAAGGAGCACTCTGGTTGCACCATCTCCAAGATGCATCTGTTTCTACTTTTGGCAGTCTGTGGGATGTTCAGCACTCTTCTCCACAGTTCAGAAGTCTCAATTCTTCTTCTGTCATCCTTATTCATTATCCAATTCTCAGCAGCATAGCAAGTGCTTGAAAAGATCATGGTCTAAATCAAGCATACCTTAGTCCTCAAACTAGCATCATTACTCCTTAGTAATTTAGAGAAGTTCCTGACTGCAGACTTTCCCAGTGCAATACATCTCCTGATTTTTGACTATTGGTACCAAGTGTATTAATTGTGGATCCAAATAAGATGTAGTCAGTCATGGACAGTTTCAATTTTTTCTCCATATATTATGATGTCACCAATCCAGTGGTGAGAAATTTTGGTTCTTTTGATGATGAGATGTAATTCATATTGAAAGCTGCAATGTATGATATTTTGCACAACTGTTTCAAATCCTCATCACTTTCAGCAATCAAGATTGTGTCATCTGTATACTGAAGCTTATTGATCAGTCTTCCTCCAATCCTGACACCACGTTTTTCTTCAGAGTCCTGCCTCTAGAATAATACACTCAGCATACAGATTGAATAAATATGGTGAAAGGATACAAACCTGGCATACACTTTTCTCAATTTTAAATCATATAGTGTTCCCTTGCTCTGCTTGTACGATAGCCTTTTGGTCCAGGTATAGGTTTCACATGAAACTTTTCTAATCACAAGATTGTTGTTGCTTTTTACTGCAGAGCCAGAACAGACCAGTAACTTACCCTCCAGTGGTGAGTTTTCAGAGTCATTTAATTACACAGGAAGAGACTGCCTATCCTTCTCTTGTGGGACCATTGGTGGATTAGAAATATGCATCTTTGGGATTGCAGCACAGTTTCTTACCACTAGGCCATCAGAGCTCCCTTATCACCCAACTGTTGTTGTGTGCCATCAAGTTGGCACTGTGGGTTTTTCAGAGACAGTTAATTTCAGGAGAAGAAATTACCATTCCTTCTACTGTCGATCATCTGGTAAATTCAAGTGTGTGCGTTGGGAATTAAAGCACAGTTTCTTAACTCTAAGCCACCAGAGCTTCCCTAATCACACAGTTAGAGAGTTTAAATATTGAGTGAATGACAGATTTACTTCCTACTCTTCATGTGAAAATAAAAAAGCATCTCAGTGGCACATACTATAGCAATACTGATACTAATACAAAGATTTAGTCTCCTTAGGTGTCAAATTCACCTGCAGCTCTACGGAGAAAGATAAAAAAAAATATTTTTCCTTTGTGATTTACAAGTTCAGAAACCAATGGAAGGTTTTATGAGTCATATTCAACATCATGGCAGTGAGTTTGAGTGTTTCACAAAAAATATAACTTTTATAGCAACATAATTAACTTTCTTTGATACCAACAGTCAGGTGATAAGGAGACATATTGCTTTGAGCAAGGTCACACTGTCAGGTATCTCTCAAAAACACTGAAAAGCAATGTTGTCAACTTGCAGACTAAGGTACACCTGATGCAGGCCATGGCCTTTTAAATCACTTGCTATTCATCTGAGACCTGGAAAATAAATAAGAATGACAGAAGAAAAATGTATGTCTTTTGAGTCATGGCGTTGGAGAAGAATACTGAATATCCCACGGACTGGCAAAAGAACAAACATATGTCCTAGAAAAGGTGCATCCAAAGTGCTACTTAAAAGCAAGGATGGCAAAGCTTCATTTCTAATACTTTGGACTTGTTGCTAGGAGAGGTTATTCCTTGGAAGAGATATCAAGCTTGGAAAGGTAGAGAGTCTGTAAATGAGGTAGATTGAAACGGTGATTGCAGCATTGGGTTCAAGTGTCTCAAAGATGGTGAGGATGGCACAGGACAGGATAGGATCAAAATCTGTTGTTCACAGGGTCACTATGAATCATACTTGACTCAGACACCTAACAAGAATCTGCAAAGGTCACTCATCTGCCAGTTCAAATTCTCCAGCCATTCCTTGGAAGAAAAATGATCTCACCATTGCAATTTACAACCTCAGAAACCCAGTAGGGAGTTCCTGTAGCAGTGAGTGAGTAAGAGAGAGAGGTGTATTAGCTATCTATTTTTATATAATAGATAACTCTAAAATATATTCATTTTACTATCTTGATTGTCATTTGTGAGTCAGATACATTGGCACAGTTTCACAAGGCCTCCTGTTTCAGGATCACTTCACCAAGTGGTGGCTGGGCTGTAATGATTGAATGGTTTAATGGGCAAGGCTATGTCTCCAAGCCCAGTTGGTTGTTGATCAGATTGAGTTCTGAATGCTCTTTTTTCTGTTTCTCATTGGTTTTTGGTGTTGGAGCTACCACCTAGAGCCTCCAACATGCAAACTTGCTACATCAAAATGATATAGCACATTGGTGAAGCTCTTAATTGTTAACCAAAGGCCAGGAGTTAAATTCATCAGCAGGTCCACGGATAAAAAGGCCTGGTGATCTTCTCCCATAAGCTATATTCAGCTATATGGAGCAGTTCTATTCTGCCCTGCATGGTCATGAGGAATAGAAATCTACTTGATGACATACAATAACCACTTCATAAGTTTTGTGAAAAGTAGAAAAGAATGAACTGTATATGGTACAAAATTTTGCAGTGACTACTATTGCCTTCCTTTTTATCATTTCCCTTTTACGACTTTTATCATCTTTTCTAGCCCAAATTTTTTCAATATTTGTGAATAACTATATGAATAAAGAAAGACAGAAAAACCAGGCAGATTATGAAATTGGATAAATTATTCTTTTCTTCCTTTAATAACTTTAAGAAGGATGACAAATTATCTTAACTTGGGCCTCCCAGATAACAGAGCCTGAGGCAAAGGCTTATATGCTGATACACTTTTTACTGGGATGCTAGTGTGAGTGAGAGGGGAAGCCATGTGAATGTATGCCACTAAGCTGCTCCCTACTAA
Organism: Elephantulus edwardii; assembly: GCF_000299155.1. Lineage (NCBI taxonomy): Eukaryota > Metazoa > Chordata > Mammalia > Macroscelidea > Macroscelididae > Elephantulus > Elephantulus edwardii. The sequence continues at coordinate 11,921,412 of NW_006399860.1, read as the reverse complement.
GTGTGGTAATCTGCCTTTTAGTGTCAAGAGTCAAGGACTGTTAGGAGGCAAGAAAGGAAAAAGTATTTACCCACCAGGTCCTGCATTCTATGGCCTTATTTGATCCCATGAGTCAGAAACATGTGCATACTCCTCAATGCTCTATTCAGCACATCAGGCTCAAAGTCAAGGTTACAAAACCCCCAAACCTTCTGTGAAATTGTCTCTGAGTAAGACCCAGTAGGATATAGTGGACTATATCCAAATGGGATTATTAAATAGGGCTATTAAACTTTGGGGAAGCAGAATACTTTATCTTTCCCTCGCGAAGGGGCTGATGAGTTTGGACCATGAGCCTTTTTTGTTAGAAGCTCTGTTTTTTGACCACTGTACCAACAGGACTTCCTGCAATGCATCTAGAATAAAAGTAGTGGGGGCAGTGTGAGGGCTGAAGTATCTGATCTCCACTAACTCCAGAAGGGGGAACAGTCCCCATTTACAACATCCACAGCACAAAACAGATTCCTATGAGGTCATACATATATCTCCTATATCCTCTGTATCTACTTCTACCAATTATAATACCAGCTTCTGTGTTGTGTGTCTGCTAATCTGTGACAATGGTCACCAAGAATTCACAGAACCAAATTCATGACTATAGGATTTGCTATGAAAGTTACTGGAATGTAGTTTGGAAGAAAAAAGATAAAATTAATCAGACTGGCCAGTCCCTCAAGCATACAAAAGGTCCCTGGACCTTCAGCCTTGTAGTTTCACGTTGGTGTTACAAAGCAATTAGTCCCGTCAATCATGGTGTTGTTCCTTACCTTAATCCTCCTGCAAACTTGAGTGGGGATCCCCAGTTCTGACTCAGGCTATGTATGTGGAAGTTCCCCATTGGTTCTGCTGGTTTTGGTTCTCCATTACTGTGGCTGCACAATCTAGTCTAAATATATGCATGCAGAGGAGTCTCAGACTTTTCTTTCTAACTAATAGTAGAATTCCCATTTAAAAACTTTTTATTTGTGCTGTTTGATCATGTTGTTGTTGCTATGTGCCCTTGAGTTGTCTGTGACTCATAGAAATCTTAAACCCTGCCCTATTCTGTGCTAATCTCATTGTCTCCAACACACCTACCCCCATTACTCCAGTCACTGAACAATCTATCTCATTGATAATCTTCCTTTCCTGTGCTGACCCTTCACCTTTCCAAGCATGATGTCCCTCTTTGCAACATGACCAAAGGAGGACTAGTCCCTCCTTGCAACATGTCAAAAATATGTCAGACAAAGCCTCAGAATCCTTGCCTCCAAGGAGCGTCAAGATTTCACCTCTGAAGTACAAACCTTTTTGTTCTCTTAGCAGCTCTTAGTATATCCAAACTCTTCTCAAAGCCACAGCTCTTAGTGTATCCAAACACCACAGCTCAAAGGCATCAGTTCTCCTTTCCTCCCTAGTCCTTATCCATCTCTCTGATGCATAGAAAATGATAGCAAAGACCATGACTTACATTAGGCACACCTTAGTCTCCAAACTGACATCATTGCTCTTCAGTACTTTGGAGAGGTCTCTGACAACAGAATTTTCTAAGACTTTTTCATCTTTTAATTTGCTGGCTGCTGGTGCCAAGAGTGGTGATTGTGGAGCCAAGCACCAAGAAATAAAGCTTTTAACAATTTCAATCTCATCACCATCCATCATGATTCTACCAATTGACCCAATGGTGAGAATTTTTGTCTTCTTGATATTGAGCTTCAATCTGTATTGAAGGCTGCAGTCCTTGACCTTCTGTAGCAAGCACTTCAAGTCTTCCTCAGTTTCGGCAAACAGGGTTGTGTCACAGCCTCCTGGATAATCTGTTCTGCATATAGGTCACAACAAAGTATGTCTGATATTGAGCAGAATGGGAACTTTAGAACACTTAATACGCTCATGTATAACCTACACATAGGCAGAGGCAGTTTTCTGAACAGAGCAAGGGAGCACTACATGGTTTAAAAGTAAGAAAGATGTACATTGGGGCTATATCTTTTCTCCACACCTATTCTATCTATATTAGTTGTTGTTAGGTGTTACTGAGTCATCTATGACTCATAGTGATCCTATGTACAATAGTCATAACCCCTGCTCTATCCTGTGCCAATGTTATTGTCTCTGACGCAACTATCCCAATTACCCCAGTCACTGTCATTTGTGGTGTTGGAGAAGAATACTATATATACCCCATAGAGTGAGAACAGTTCAAACAGATATGAAAGAAAGTGCAGTCATGTTTCTCTTTGAAAGCAAAACTTATCTCCCATACTTTGGATAGTTTGTTAAGAGAGGCTATTTCTTAGAAAGAGACTTTTCTTGTTTGTTTTTTTTTTTTGAAAGGGGAAGAGTCAGTTGAAAATAAGACAACCATCTATGAGATTATCTTGACTGCAGCAATGGACACAAATATGTCAGAGATGGTAAGGATAGCACAGGATAGGACAGAGTTCATATCTGTTGATCATAGGTTTGCTATGAGTTATGCTTGATTCAAATAACAACAAATCTACTTAATTTAAGCCCAGTGGACTGTCGAGATTCACCAATGCCATGATTAATAGCATTCACACTTTATTTGAATGCTCACATCTAAAAAGTACTATTCATTTACGTCATTAGCATAATCACATCATATCATGTGTCAAACTATAAAACCAATGGGCTAGAAAGTCGTACTGAACAATAAACACATTGTACCATGCTCAGGAACCCTGAAATCCTGTGACTTTGGAAAATTGACAGAAAAACCCTGAAAACTGGAAGAAAGTGGTGAAGAGCTTAAGGCTGAAGCCCAGCACTCTTAGGTTACACCTTGTTGTTGTTGTTTAATGCCGTCGAGTCGTAGACGACTCATAGCGACCTTATGAATGAACAGCCTGAGCACTGTTCGTACATAGAGTTTCCAGAGGCAAGCCATTTTGGAAGTGGATGCCGCTCCTGCTTCCAGGCTTGATTTAGTCGGGAAACTCCAGCCAACACTGTCCACCATGGGTGTCCATTACCACGATTGGCACATCACTGTCACAGGCTTCAGCATCACAGCAACCACGAGTTACCTCTGTACAGCAATGCACAGACCAGTGCTATACCACCTAGAAGAATGTTTGACAGGAAGACAATTTGAACCTGGCCAAGGGTCACAGATGACAATCACCCACCTTCGGCTTGGTAGCACAGCTTCCTTCCACTAGGCTAACGTAGCTCTCTCTTGGTCATCGTCATTGTTATTGTTGTTTAATGCCATCGAGTCGTAGACAACTCATAGCGACCCTATTAACGAACAGCCCTAAAATTATTTAGAACTTATGACAGAAGATTTTGTGTCTTTTGTTTCTTCTCCTGAAATTAAGGACTAGCACACTGAGAGATCTAGAAACAAACAATATTCACTTTGATAAAAAAAGGTGAATTCGTCTTAGAGGTAGGAGTTGCAATGCCAAACAAAAGTCATGAAGTTTAAATCCATGAGCTACTCCAGAAATAAGATATGAAGTTTATATTTCAGTGTGACTTCTCTAGTACTTATTTGGTGTTGCTATCCAGATTGGTGAGTCTCTGAGGATGGAACATGTTGGCCTACCCACAAGGATATTGGCCATCTCAACAATCTACATGGAGATTAGCTAGTCTCACCAATAAATCAAACCGTTCCAGCTGCATACAATAGAAATTTTTCCCCACCAGAAGAAATAGAGTGTTTCCCCCAGCCAGAGAAGAGAGACCTCCACCAACCTGATGAAAGTTACGAGCCACTTTGGAACAGCAGCAGCAGCTGTGGCTGAACTGGAGAATTCACATGGGATGAGATGAGACCTTGGGTCTAGGGGTAGCCAATATTGGCAGGACTAAAACCTTGGGAACACTTAGAGACATGAGGTTCAAGGTTGAGGTTTCTATGTGCACGTTTCAAGAGCTGTCTTGACTGTATTCAGCTACTAATCTGAATAATAATAATATTTTTCTTTTTTTTTTTTTACTTTCCTAATATGGTTAGATGTGGTCTGTGAGATATCACATTGAATTTTGAGCCCACCAAAGCAGTAAGATTGGTGTTAAAATATGTAGAAAGAGGTATTGGAGTGTGGGAGATATGTCTAACCTCATGGGAATTGGTTTTGTATTATTGATACTGTGGATGAGGATGAATCCCTTCTGCGAAGTTGGTAACAGTCAGATATGGCTCACATGGTTCTTGGTCTTTTTACAATGGACAATCCCCTCCTGTGTGATTTACAATTCCTAAAAGCTCACAAGAGAATACATGAATCTGTTCTAACTCCACAGCACTGAGTTTGACTTTTTAAACCTAACTATTCCATTGTTGTAAATTCTGACAGAATAGCTTAAATGATAAAGCACTTGACTACTAAACAAGTGGTTGGTGCTTTGGACCCACACAGTGGCATCTAGGAAGATAAGACTATTTCTGAAAACTCTATGGAGTACAGTTCTACTTAGTATACGTTGATGTCACCATGAAACAGTGGTTAAGGACAATTTCTCTGACAGTGATATTAATACAATCCACTGGTAGGTAAGGGAAAGAATAGATGAATTACAGAAAGGCTATGAAGACTGAGGATTTTTCTAAAGATAAAGTAAAAGGAAATGAGACATCAGTCACAGTTAAGGCTGGGGCCAATGGGAACAGAGGGGTGTGAAAATTATGTACCATAAAAGATAGAGAAATATTTTGTGTATAGAGAAGCAAAATATTTTGGAAAAGTTAGCAAATTTGACACAAATCTAAAAAAAAGAGCCAGATTAAATATACATAGCCTTCTTAGCTAAAATTAATGAGAGACATGACTGCTACTAATATCTGAAGGGTGTTAACAGGAAGAAGGGAGCATAATTACTTAGCACCATACCAGTAAACATAATTAGGAATAATGGTATGCAATTAAGAGAAGAAAAATATAGTCACAACATCACTAAAGTTCCTCTGTGATAGTGACATCTATTAAACTGTAGCATTATTTTCCAAAGCAACTGGGAGGAGTTCTGTTCCCTGAAGCACACAGAATAAATAAAATGAGGCTGCAAAAAGAACACCCCATCGTGTTTTAAAAAAAGAGACTGAAAGACTAGAGAAGGCTGAATATGTCTTTAGCACTATTGTGTGAGACTGTGTGTGTTTCTTTGAATCCAAGAGGCTAGAAAAGAGAATAAAGTATAAGGGTTTCTTTTCTGAGCTCATGTTATTATTTGCTGTGCGTGACCTTACAGTTTAGTGTAAGGTGAACAAAGAATTTGCTGCACAGCTGATGACCACTCTGGATTCATCTCAAACTAAGGCTTTTCCTACTTCTAAGGTGAAACTGACAATGGAAATAGTGCTTCCAGGGCAATTAGAGTGTTTAGTTTTCTTTTCTTTCATCTGAAACATGTTGGTGAACTCCTTTTAAAAATAGATGGGGATTAAGTAGTGATCTAATGCTGGATAAGAGAAGGGCAAATGAGGGTGACTGCTCTCCACTTCAAGATTCCAAAGTGGTTACTACAAACTTTGTGAAAGAATACAGGAATCAAAGGCCTATTAGCAAGACCTCAGGTTGTTAAATGGGGAAATAATGGTAGGGAGAAAAGGGTAAAGGGAATTGAATGGTAATTTTTTTTATAGTCTGCTCTTAAAAATGCCAATGCTTCAGTTCAGTTCAGGTGCTTTAATAACTCATAAGACATTTAGGCTTTTTCAGTGAGTATGCACGTTTAAAGGAACGGCAGTTGGCTGCAGAGTAAATATTCTTTGATTAATATGAAAATGGCCCTTCTTCCTTATTTCTTTTTGTGATACTGGAAAGAAAGTGACCTGAACCAATGCATGAATTATGTATTCTTGAAAGACAAATCTTCTGGAAATTGAAGAAAAGAATGATTATTTTATATTGTTTTGTGCTTTCCCTACAGTGGCTATCTGCTTAAATCAACGGCGGTTAATTTATGAGGACTGCATTTCTCTATTTCATCTCCAGGGCACAGTAATTTGTTCTTCACAGCAATGCTTACAGGTATTTGAGGTTATTTCTGGAAAGTCAGATTATCTGTGCCTCTTCACTGGAGTAAAAAGTAATCAAATTTGCTTATGAGCAAGTAAAACCAAAGGTATGCATATTCAATGCAAACATCTTTTCCAACCAGATTGGTACAGTGTAAAATCTCTTATGCTAAATTTAATTCTTTTGATGAAGATATAATTAATTATTGCAGTTGATATCTGAAAAATGTGTGGTTGCTTTTGTTGTTATGTGCCATTGAGTCGCCTGCAACTCATAGTGACCTTATGAACAACAGCCCTAAACCCTACTCTGTTCTATGCCAATCTTATTGTCTCTGACACACCTACCTTCATTATCCTAATCACTAATCAATCCATTTCATTGAGATTCTTCCTCTCTTTCACTGTCCCTCAACCCTCCCAAGCCTGATGTCCCTTTCTAAGGACTAGTCCCTCTTTACAACAGGTCAAAAGTATGTCAGATGAAGCTTCAGAATCCTTGCATCCAAGGATTTCACCCTCTCTAGGATGAACATGTTTGTCTTCCTAGCAGTCCATCGTATATTCATTACCCTTCTCCAACACTACAGCACAAAGGCATCAATTCTCCTTCTATCATCCCTAGTCATTGTCCAGCTCTCTGATGCTTAGCAAGTAAATGTAAAGACCAAGACCTGAATCAGGCTCACCTTAGTCTCCAGATTGACATTGTCACTCTTCAGTACTTTGGAGAGGTCTGTGATAGCAAACTTAATATAAACATTTATTGTATGAAATTCAAGTAAATTAAATTTAATTCCTTAATGGATATAAAATGCTTGCACTTGGTACAAAGTAGGGATTCAATAAGCACTACTTTTATTATTGTTTTGAAAACGATAATTTTGATTATGACTGACTGTTACTTTAGAGTTGGAAGGAGGAGTGACATCCATTTCCATAATAGCTTGCCTCCAGAAACCCTATGAACCTGGAGAGAGCATGAAAGGCATCCAAGCGTCGAGGACTCTCCTTCATAGGGTCGCTATGAGTAGCATGCGACTCGATGGCACTTAACAACAACAATTACTTTAGAGACCAGGCAAAAACCTTGTTGCATTTTAACATAATGGTTCTCACAGACTTGTTACTCCTCTCAACAAACTCACTACCAAGAATAGTTGTGCCTCATAGCTGACCTTCGATTGGGTGTCCAAGTCTATAAATTGTAATAGGAGGAGACTGCCTATTTATTTAGAAGGAACTCCTGATGGATTTGAACTACCAAAGACATAGAGCCTTTCGTTTAGCAATGCAATTCATTACTGACCACACTAGTAGACTTTCCTTGCAGTAATTAAGACCTTGAAAAGATGAAACATAGTGACAACATTTTGAGAGTATTAATAATGGTGGTCTTGGAGGTATAGTTCCTCCCCAATATTCTAGGTTAGTCAAGAGTTGCCTCCACAGAGTTAATCAGTTTAGCAAAAACATAGGCCACTTCTAGCTACTGGATTCCTTGCTCCATTTTTTTTAACAAGACCATATTCTAATTGCTGTTTTGTAGTAAGCATGTCTCTTTACCCACTCTCAACTTCTACCTCTATCCTTGCCAGTATTTATATGTAGAGGATTCAAGGTTTGAGTCTTAACTTCAGGTCTGTTGACCATGGTGTTGGAAGATCATCTAAGCTCAGTTTAAGCTATAGACTAAAGAGAGTTTAGGAATTGCAAGTCATCCACTCTACATTTGTAAGGTTTGCCAGTAAAGCTTATGTATGTTCCACTTGCATAAGTGGTGTGGCTCCATAGGTGTTTTGTTGGAGACAAGTTGGGATGGGGAGGTAACACCTAAAGGAAGTAATATATGGTCTTGAGTAGCCTGAGGGTACTGAACCTTAAATGAAGAAAGAATTGGCAGTGAAAAGGATTCTGAAAATGTAAGTTAATTGATAGTGGATATAAGAGTCACAGTTTACCTAATATTTGTTCTGAGTAATACTGTAGTAAAATGTGCCATTGATTCAGAACCAACTCTTTTGAGAATTTTTTAAGAGGTTGTAAATCACACAGAGAGACTTATCATCTTTCTGGCATGGATTAGCTATTGGATTTGAGTGTCTTTGGATTAGGCCAACAGAGATCCCTCTTGAATAACATTAGTGTTAATATAAAATGGATTTTCAAGGAAAATTGTATGGAACTTTAGCTCTGTCCTTTTCCCTTTTCCTCAGATCTGTGTCCTAGTGCAGGCTGATAATTTCTATTAATTTTCCTTCAGTTATCAATTAAAAAAAGATATTAAACATGGGGTTCAGATAAAAATGTTATTATAATCATTTAAAATATCACACACATAGTCATATATCAGTGTTACCTTTTTCGAATTAGAATTTAACTATTTACAGCTAATGAATAATGAATATTACACTACTAGAAGGTTTAAATATAAGGAAGTCAAACTACATAAAAAATAAGAATTTACCACAAAAGAATTCACAAAAGTGTTTGAATGCATTAAAAAAAGACTCAAAATGACCTAAGATACATTTACAAATGTGTGTTTGGATGGAGGGATTAAATCTTTATTTTAACAACTTATTTAAACAGAAAGTATAAAAAGAAATAAAGTCACTCCCAGCTGACATTGAAGAATGCCTATGTCTTAACAGTAAGTATTAAAAATAAGTAGGTCATAAAGATGAGAATGTAAAATGCTATGATATTGGCTCCTTATCTTTAAATGAAATTCTAATTTGACTCTAGCACAAGGAAAGAGAACGAATATGGTATGTTTTCCCTTGCGAGCTGTCAGGATGATAAAATGGAATATGCTCTAAATCAGCTTTTCCACGGACAGCTGGTTCATCATCATTAGTATGTATATCCTTATTAATATCTAGGCCACTCAACTATAGAAGAACTAGATTGCAGTCTTTGAAATTTAGCTCTCCTCCTAACATTTACAAAGGCCTGTACACAAATATGAGGAGTTGTGGCAGTACAGTGATTAAACGCAGTTGCTAGCTAACTAAAAGATCCGTGGCTCAAATCCGCCAGCTGCTCCTTGAAACAATATTTATTAGTGAGCTTCTGGAGAAATTTCAGTCTAATGAAACCTATGAGGAAGTTCCATTCTGTCCTATAGAGTCACTATTAGTCAGAATCTACTTGATGGTGTTTGTTCTTGCTATTTGTTCTTTATAGTTTCTTATTTAAAAGAAAAACCATTTTCACTACAACATTTATGCTTAAAACAAATATTCAAAAGATTTTCCTCCCCTTACAGTGTTGTATATGCCTTTGTGCCAAGAAATCTAGAGAAAGGACAATTACCTGGCCAATTGGGAGAGATTCATATTTGTTCCCATTCCAAAAAACGGTGACCCGGCAGAATGTGAAAATTATTGAAAAATACCAGTGGTATCATATACCAGCAAAATCCTGCTGAAGATTATCCAAAAATGAGTAGAACAGTATATCAACAGAGAACTATCAAAAGTACAGGTCGAGTTTATAAGAGGCCATAACACTAGAGACATTATCACCAAAGTCAAGAGGATCTTGGCTGAACACAAAAAAACTACTAGAGGATTGTCTATCTGCATTTCATTATTTGTGCAGAGGCATTTGACTGTGTGTATCATAACAAATTGTGGCTAACCTTGAGAAGAATGGGAATCACATAACACTTGATCTTGCTCCTGTGAAGCCTATCCTAGATCCGGGAGGGAGTCATCGAAACAGAGCAAGAAAAGTCTGCATGGTTCAAAATCAGGAAAGGAATGTGTCAGGGATTTGTCCTGTCTCCATACCTTTTCAATCTATATGCAGAACATATCCTTCAGGAGGCTGGACTTTATAAGGAGAAATGTGACATTGGATTGGAGGAAGACTCTTCAACAACTTGTGTTATGCAGATGACACACCTTGCTTGATAAAAATTGAGGAGGACATGAAGCACTTGATGAAGAAGGCCAAGGACTGTAGTCCTCAATATGGGTTGAAGCTCAACATCAAGAAGACAGAGATGCTCACCACTGGGCCAATTGACAGCACCATGAAAGATGGAGTAGAGATTGAGGTTATTAACAATTTCAGCTTCCTCATATCCATAATCAACACTCTTGGCACCAATAGTCAAGAAACCAAAAGACTAATTGTTCTGGGGAAAGCTGCAGTCAGGGACTTCTCCAGGGTTCTAAAAAAGCAATGATGTCAGTGTGGAGACTAACGTGTGCCTGATTCAGGCCTTGGTCTTCACAATTGCGTGCTCTGCTTTAGAGAGGTGGACAATGACTAGGGTTGACAAGACAAATTGGTGACTTTTGAAGAGTTGTGGTGCTGGAGAATATTATTGAATATATTATGGACTGGCAAGAGGATAAACAATTTTATCTTGAGTGGGTGAAATCAGGCTCCTTGAAGGCAAGGATTTAGAAGCTCTGTCTCACATACTTTGAGCATGTGGTCAAGCTGGACTAGGCCCTGGAAAAGGACATTATAGTTCGAAGGATGAAAGGACAGCACAGGAGTGGAAGTCAATGGATGAGATGAATTGCCACAGTAACTGGGATAATGGGGGTAGGAGTGTGAGAGACAGTGAGATTGGCTCAGGATAGAGCAGAGTCCAGAGCAATTGTACATAAGGTGGCTATGAATCTCAGACAACTCAATAACAAACAACAACAACAACAATTTGCCTTTTTATTTAGATGCCTGAATATCTGTGTCTGTCTTATTCCCATATATAAATGATGAGTCCAATAGGTTATGTGACTGGGAATAAGTTTTCAGCTGTTTGAAGTGGCCTGCTTGAGAGGAAAGGTCCTTTAATCTTCATGTGAAAGGATTAAAATAATTGACCCGAAAATTTGAGTCCTGTTCCTTTCCAAAGATGTAGCAATAATTATTGTGGTCATTACCAGTCTATATTTGAAAGTTCAGAAGTCATGTAAAAGGAGTTTGAAAAAACAGTTCAAACAAGTGAAGAAGACATTGAGGCAAAAGCAACTAAATGAATTATCAAAAGATGCAAAACAAAAGTAGCCCAGTACCATTGCCTAGCTATTTTCTGCATTTGCATAGATGAAACTATTTTCTGATGACTCTTATCAACATGTCCATAAACTTTTATAAGGCTATAAATTCCTTTAAGTTGTGGTGCTAGAGAACAGTACTGAACATATCATAGATTGTCAAAAGAACAAACAGACTTCTCTTGGAGAGGGCAAAACCAAGTTTCTCCTTGGAGGCAAGAATTTTGAAGCTCCATCTCACATACTTTGGACATGTGACCAGGAAGTACTAGTTTTTGGAGAAGGACATCATGCTTGGAAGGGTGGAGGGACAGTGCAGGAAAGGAAGACCCTGGATGAAATGAATGAACCCAGTATTGGGGGTAGGTGTGTCAGAATCAGTGAGACTGACTCAGGACAGGGCAGGCTTTAGCATTATAAATACGATTGTTATGAGTCATATGTAACATGATGAAACAACAACCACCACCATCACAAACTGATGGCACTTAACAACAACTATAAACCTTCTAGTAATGGATTCTAAGAATCGGTGAGGAAGAATCAAAGTTTTCTTTTTACCTCATTCATGCTTTTTCTAAGCTAAATGGTGGTTGAAGCCATTTAGATAATAGATTGTGCCATGGGAGTATTCTCTATCAAACTATGAAGTCAAATAAATTTTTCTCACTCAGTTTTTGTTTTGAGCCCTTTGCGTTGCAATATCTGTATACAGGCTGCACAGAGTAAACAAAATACAAAACACTCTCTATCATCCTAATTACCTCAAGAATAAGTGCTTTGTCTGAATTCAGAGTTATTATAGTTTCACCTAATGTATTCCTATGGCCCATAAGTCTCAAATGGTCAGCCGGTCAAATCTATTTCTTTAAATGCCTTGTACCTTCTATCCATTTCTATAACTGTTTATTTTATTCTAAGTTTTATTACATAATAAAACTCAAGTTCCTCAATTTTTTAATGTCTCTCTCTTTCTCTCATTCTCTCATAGTCATTGAATGAGAATCAACTCACAGCTCATCGGCTAGTGGGTTTTTAGAGTCAGTAAATCACATGAGAAAAGATTGTCCATCTTTTCCTCAGAGTTTCTGGTATCACAGCTCTTTACCACCAAGCCACTGGAGGTCACTGGACCACTTATGTTGTTGTTGCAAAGTGCTGTCGAGTTGGAACAGACTTATAACTGACCATACAGTGGATTTGTAGAGACTGTAAATCACATGGAAAGAGATTGCCATCTTTCTCCAGTAGAATAAACGGGTGGATTTGAACCCTAAACCTTTGAGTTGACAGCAACTCATGTAGTCTCCCTAACATTATAATGTTTCATCTGACATACTTTGAACATATTGCAAGGCAGGATTAGTCCTTGAAGAAGGACGTCATGTTTGGGAGAGTGGAGGGACAGTGGAGGGGAGGAAGACCCTCAATGAGATGGATTGATTGAGTCACTGGGGTAATGGGAATAGGTGTGTTGGAGACAATAAGATTGGAATAAAGCAGGGTTTAAGTCATTTGTACATAGGGTTGTTATGAGTCATAGAAGACTTGATGGCACATAACAACAACTTTATAATATCTAAAACACCCTAAGTGCTGTTCATCAAATAATAAGCAAAAATTGCTGTTTTGGTGAAGAAAGGGATATTTGCCACACTACTCTTGAGGACTATGTACATATGGTTTTCAGAGGCCTGCTATTTCAGAAGTGGATGGCCAATCCTTCTTCCTAGTCTGTCTCAATGTGAATGTTCAGATTAAGAGAAGTATTAGACCAGCAAGTTAAAGGTATGTCCCTTATTGCGGAGTTAACTTTAGTGTCAGTGTTGTCCCTGCCTTTCTCACATGCACCTTTATGCACTTATTTCCTGCTTCACCATCCCACAGGATATCCATCCACTTCTACCCCCTCCCTTCACATCTATCTCCCTTTCACCAGCCCTCCATCTAATAACTTACATATGAAGCTTCCATGGCTTCTGTGATTTCAAACACATCAGTTGATGGTAGTTCCTTATGTTGGGATCAGTGTCTCTGAAGTTTAGTCACAATATTTATCAGTCAAAGGTGATGCATCCTGTAGAATTGCTGTGTAGATAGGTTTTTCTTGGCCTGAGGGCCATATTCAACAGACTTGGCACCAGCAGCCAGGAAATTAAAAGGTGCATTGTCATGGGAAAGTCTGCTGTTAGGGACCTCTCCAAAGTGCTGAAGAGCAGTGGTGTCTCTCTGGAGACTAAGGTGCATCTGATACAGGCCATGGTCTTCGCAATCACCTGTTATGCATCAGAGAGTTGGACAATGACCAAGGAGGATAGAAGGAGAACTGATCCTTTGAGCTGTGGTGCTGGAGAAGAGTACTGAGAATACCATGGACTGCTAGGAAAACAAATAGATTTGTCGTGGAGAGGGTTAAACCGGGTGGCTCCTTGGAGGCAAGGATTCTCAGGCTCCATCTAACTTACTTTGGACATGTAGTGAGGAGAGACCGGTCCTTGGAGAGGGACATCATGCTTGGGAGGGTGGAGGGACGGCGCAGGAGAGGAAGGCCCTCTATGAGGTGGATTGATTCAGTGACTGGGATAATTGGGATGGGAGTGTCAGAGACAGTGCGATTGGCACAGGACAGAGCGGAGTTTAGGGCTGTTGTACATAGGGTCGTTATGAGTCGCAGGCGACTTGACGGCACATAACAACAACAACAACAACAACAACTCTTCAGGAATCCAGGCTGATGGGCTCATTGTCATATTTAACAGACTTCAAGTTTATCAGCAGGTAAAGGGTGAAGTACAGGAAGGATGATGCTTTGAAGCTGTTTAAAGGCCCGAATTAGTAATGGTGTCTATTATTTGCTCATAATTATTTGCAAAAGCTTTGCCACATCTAAAAGATCTATCTAAAAGGATAGCTGATAACTGTGATCTTCCTTTGATCTGAAAGAGGAATGAACATGAATTTTTGTTAGGTTCTATCATATGTAAATGCTTACTATATACCAGGTTTTAAGTAAGGTAAAACATCTGGAGGTAAAATGTACAACCTAAGAAACATGTACCATTGTTACTATTGTGCAAAAATGTACTAAGGGACAGGATAACTTTTTTAAGCTTTACTTTTATATAAATTCTAAATAAGGATAGAAATTATTTTTTAATGATTAAAATGTTTCTATGTAATATTTGCAGATGACACAACTCTGCTTGCCTAAACTGAGGAGGACCTCATGCACTTGCTGCAAAGGGTCAAGGAGTGCAGCCTTCAGTATGGACTGAGGCTCAATATCAAGAAGACAAAGATTCTCACCACTGGACCAATTGGTAGCATCAGGATGGATGGCGAAGAGATTGAGATTTTTCACAGCTTCAGTTTGCTCGGCTCCATGGTCAATACTTTTGGCACCAGCAGCCAGGAAATCAAAAAGCGTATTGCGATGGGAAAGTCTTCTGTTAGGGACCTCTCTAAAGTACTCAAGAGCAACGGTTTCTCTCTGGAGACTAAGGTGTGCCTGATACAGGCCATGGTCATTGAAATCACTTGTTATGCATCAGAGAGTTGGACAATGACTAGGGAGGACAGAAGGAGAATTGATGCCTTTGAGCTGTGGTGCTGGAGAAGAGTATTGAATGTACCATGGACTGACAAGAAAACAAACATTCATCCTAGAGAGGATTAAACCAGGCTACTCCTTGGAGGCAAAGATTCTGGGGCTTCGTCTGACATACTTTGGACATGTTGTAAGGAGAGACAGGTCCTTGGAGAGGGACATCATGCTTGGTAGGGTGGAGGGACAGCGCAGGAGGGGAAGACCCTCTATGAGGTGGATTGATTCAGTGACTGGGGTAATCGGGATTGGTGTGTCAGAGGCAATGCGATTGGCACAGGATAGAGCAGGGTTTAGGGCTGTTGTACATAGGGTCACTATGAGTCACTAACGACTCGACGGCACATGACAACAACAACATATAATATTTAACATATGAGAAAAGAAAAGGGGGGGGAAAGAAAAATAGAGAAAATATTTATAGTAATTAGGTCTAAGGAGATTCTAGTGACTTATTGGTAAGGAATTGTGCTGCTAACCCAAAGGCAGACAGTTCAAATACACAAGTTGCTCCACAGGATAAAGATGGACAGTCTCTTCTTGTGCAATTTATTGGCTCTAAAAGCCTGCTGGAGGGTCAGCTAAGAATCAGTTCTGACTCAATGGTACACAACAACAAGAACAAGTAATCTACTCTATAAGAAACTGTGCTGTTAATCCAAAGGCAGTGCCTCTCTAGCAGTTCAAATTTGTCAGTGGTTACATGGAAGAAAGATGGATAATATATTCTGGTGCTATTTACAACTTCTAAAACTCTGCTGGAGGATTGCCAATAATTTGGGCTGACTTGACAGCAATAAAGTGAATTTCAATTGAGTCAACACTATGGGGCTGGAATCCAGTTTGGAAGTTGTCAGCAGCAGGTGGATTCTACAGAAGCTTGTTTGCTGGTTCTGGTGAGGATTAGAGTGGAATGTTGACTTACTAATGGGTGTGAGATGGTATGATGCGGCCTCCTATTTAAAAAGTATCAAAGTTATACAAATGTTCAGGTCTTTTATTCATAGGGTCGCTATGAGTCATCTATGACTTAATGGCACTTAACAATAATAACAACAACAATAGAGAGAGAGAGAGCTCTGTTGTTCTAGTGGATAGAAAGTTACGCTACCAAGCCTAAATTGGGTGATTTTAATCTGTGTCCCTCAGGTCTGGTATTAATTGGTTTTGGTCAAACATTCTTTTTCTTTTTTTTTCTCTTTCAAGAAAATTTTTAATGATTTTTAAATTTGCATTTACAACCAAAACCATTAAAAAGAGAACCACAGATACTCTCATATTCAATTTCTTCTATATAGCTCCTTTAGTTTTTGTGAAGCTTCTTTTAGTGATAGGATCAGCAGACAAATAGTCTCTCTCATTTCATTCTTACCTTTTTTACCTATGCTTGTGCCCAGAGCCTTTGTGGCAGGGGCAGTAGCTTCTTGCTGCCCTGGACGGTGGACATTTCCAAGACCATTCAGACAGCAGTGGACAGGACAGGTAGCCTTGGGGCCTCAGTGTCAGGAGGCGCTGTGGCAGCAGAAGTGTGAGCAGTGGGGTGTCTGCTCACTTTTTCTCCTTCTTCTTCCAGCCCAGCAGGGCTAGAATGTAGTTGCTGTACCGGTCAAGTATGGGTGTTTGTGAACACGGTGTATCATTCAGGGTTTCTGGTATCAAAGGTGACAGGGTGGTCTTTGCTGGGGCCCTTTTCAGGACAATTTTTTGTGCTACCCTCTTCAAAACACTCACATGTTGATGGTGAGAGGTGTCAGGGGCTTCTGCTCCCCTTTGGTCTCGGTGGGAGCTGCTGGTATGGTCAAGATGTTGCTGGAGTGCTGGGCGGTGTGGCTCTTCCTTCGGACACCTCAGGGCTGAAAGGGTGCCCAGCCGGGTGTCAGGTGCTTCATCAGCTGGAGCTGCAGCTCTGGTGTCCTCTTTGTTGCGCTGTGGCTTGATTTTGGTAATCGTTCGCAGTTTGTGGGTTGCCCTTCATGCCTGTGGATGTGTCAAGGCAGGTGGCACTAGTGTCGGTGTTCCAGGAGGCCCAGTAGATGTTGCTCTGGGTGATAGGGCCTCAGTATGTTGTGTTTTGGTGGACGGGAGTCTGGTTGAAGTTTCTCCAGGGGGCATGGGCCCGACAGATGTTGACGCTCCCATGAAGGAGGTTGATGTTGCTTCAGGTGGCGGCAGGGAAGGTGTTGGCCCTGCTGAAGACAGAGAAGGTATTGGTGTGAGCCCAGTAGATGCTATTACTGCTTTGGGGAATTGGACCACGATAGATTGTATTTCAGTGGAAGAGGGCCCAGTTGATGTTGCTCCAGGGGTCGTGGGCCTGGTAGATGTTAATGCTTCCATGGACCGGGTGCCGGAAGCTGGTGTTTCAGTTGGTGTTGCTTCGGGGGGCGGGGAAAGAGAGATAGTGCTCCTGGAGGAGGAGGCCCGGTAGTTGGAGATACGGGAGGCAGGGGCCTCTTCGATGGTACTCCAGGGGGCAGTGGCTAGGTAGATGTTGCTCCGGGTGCGGCGAAGCCCGGTAGATGAGGTGGATGAGACTGCGGGGGACAGGGCCCTGGCATATGGTGTTCTGGTAGTGAGGCTGGTGGATGTTTCTCCACGGGGCACGGGCCCGGGAGATGTTGATGCTGCTGTGAACGAGGGTCCGGTTGATGTTTCTACAGGGGGCAAGGGCCCGGGAGATGTTGAAGCTGCTTTGAAGGAGGGCCCAGTTGATGTTTCTCCAGGGAGCCTGGGCCCGGGAGATGTTGATGCTGCTATGAAGGAGGGCCCGGTTGATGTTTTTCCAGGGGGCCCGGGCCCGGGAGATGTTGATGCTGCTATGAAGGAGGGCCCGGTTGATGTTTCTCCAGGGGTCCCGGGCCCGGGAGTTGTTGATGCTGCTATGTAGGAGGGCCCGGTTGATGTTTCTCCAGGGAGCCCGGGCCCGGGAGATGTTGATGCTGCTATGAAGGAGGGCCCGGTTGATGTTTCTCCAGGGGTGCCGGGCCCAGGAGTTGTTGATGCTGCTATGAAGGAGGGCCCGGTTGATGTTTCTCCAGGGG
>NW_006399860.1:11902863-11903633 GCF_000299155.1 Elephantulus edwardii | reverse complement strand
TGTTGATGCTGCTATGAAGGAGGGCCCGGTTGATGTTTCTCCAGGGGGCCCGGGCCCAGGAGTTGTTGATGCTCCTGTGAAGGACGGCCCGGTTGATGTTGCTTCGGGTGGCGGCAGGGATGGTGTTGGCCCTTGATTAACCAGTTTTACCAGTGCCGTTGGAGAAGAACATGGAACAGGTGTTTCTGTATTTTCCTGTTCTTCCAGTATCGTTTTGAAGAAAATGTGGATAATCATCTTCTTCATTTTCTGGTTCTTCTAGGATCGTCTGAAGAGATTGTAGAGAATAATTTCCAGGTGTTTCTTTCTTTATTTACTCGTTTTATCCATTTCGTTCGAGAAGAACACGGAGAATTCTGTCTAGGTGTTTCTCGACAATATGGTCTGGGTGGACGGACAGCTCAAGAGAAGATGCTGGATGAGATGGATTGACTCAGTGACTGGGGAAATGGGAGTAGGAATGTCAGTGATGATTAAATTAGCTCATGATGAAGCAGGATTCAGAGCTGTAGTATGTAGAGTTGCTGTGAGGCAGAGTTGACTCAATGGCGGCACGCAACAACAAGGGCAACCTGGGCTCTTTTCCTTCTTGAGGAGTTGAGTCTCCTGACTCCTTCTTAAAGATTAAATTGTGTCTGAGTTTTCTTTTAGTGGCAATTTCGCTCTCCTTTTCAGAGTATCCTAGCACTGCGAGCTGGATCTTGAACAGAACTGCGACCTGAACAGAAACTTGAAAAGGAAATTCATCCTGAGCTGAGAAAGTGAAAGTG
>NW_006399860.1:11899135-11902438 GCF_000299155.1 Elephantulus edwardii | reverse complement strand
AAGCAGGAGTGGCATCTGTGTCCAAAATTTCTTGCCTCCAGAAACTCTATGAATGTGAAGAAACGATCACAGTTATACAAGTATTCATGTCTTTCATTCATAGGGTCACTATGAGTCATCTACAACTCGATGGCACTTAACAAAAATAACAACATAGATAACTGTATGTCATAAAGTGAATCACATTCACATTAATTTCATGCTCTACTATAGTTTCCTTGAATTTTCCCCAAAGTCTATCTTTTGAGATGACTCATTATAGCTCTTTTCTATTTTGTTTTCTTTCTCTGGTGATTTAGTGGCAAGGCATGTGGTTCAAATTCACTAGTGGCTTTGCAGGAGAAAAAAAATGAGCAACCTCCTCTCCTATGATTTACTTCCTCTGAAAATCCACTGGAGGGTCAGCTTTGAGTGGACTCAATGACACATCAGAAAATTAGATATAATTCATAAAAGACAAAAGTGATATGCGTTTTAGAATATCAATTTTGAGCTTAACTATTTGAACTATTTTTTAAGAGACTTTACTCACTGAAAAGAAAAATGGAGTAAGTGGAAATAGGACATAAGAATAAAAAACCATGAAGATATATGAAAATCCAGAGTGGTAGGGATTCAATAATTCAGGATAATAAGAAAATAAAAGGAGTTAAACCTACAAATCACATAAATAGAATACTATGAAAGGGAAACATATTTTCATTTGGAAAATACTTGATCTTTCTTGTTGTGTGCCACTGAGTTGGGAGGCAGTGAATTAAACAGATGTAGATTGTTCATCTTTCTCCCACAGAGCAGTCGGTGGATTCAAACCATGTTTATTTGGAATTGCATTGCAACTTCTTACTACTAGACCACTAGAGCTCTGTATATGTATCAGTTATTGTGTGTCTGAGGCCGTAAATCACATAGAAGATTGCCCCTTTTTTTTTCTGCACAGCAACTGGTGGATTTGAACTGTGTGCCTTTGGGATTGTGGCACAGCTTTTTATCATTAGGCCATCCTAGTAAGTAAAAATTTGAAAAAAAAGAAAATAAATGTAATATTTATGATTTCTTTTCAACTTTTTAAACAAAGATGAAAGATGCTCAGTTCCTTAAAAGAGTACAAAAAGCATAATGTTCAATTTTTTCCCTGTTGAATTTGACCTTGGGTATATTTTATATAATGGGCTGGGGCTCATGAAATCAAAAAACATGAAGTCATTTATAAATCACATGTTGTAGTTGTCTGCCACAGAGTGAGGATATACTGCATAACTCAAGATAAAATCTGTTTTTAATATTAAGCCCCAGATATTTGTCCAGGTTTTCTGGCTATGGGACTGATTTTATACCTGATTCATAGATACTCAAGCTCAACAGCTCACGATAAGCCTGAGGAGTCACTGTCTATTTAAACCTAACACTACTGCAATATATTTTTTCATACTTCCTCAGTTATCTCTAAATTCTTCTATGCAGGACTAATTTTAGCAATAACATGGATCTATATTTATAGGCAACTCATGCAATGAAATTCTAGGAAGGTATGTTTCTATGGCAATTAAAAATGACTAAATATCAATGGAAGTAAATGTCTGTGGCATATGAATAAAAAGAATGTAATATAGAAGTTATCGAGTTGAAAACGGCTCATAGTAACCCTATGAATAACAGATTTGAACCATGCCCTAAACTGTGCCATCCTTATCATCCCCAACACATCCAAGTCCCTTACAACAGCCACTGTGTTAATCCATCTCATTGAAGACCTTCCTCTCTTTCACTGACCTTCCACCTTTCCAAGCATGATTTCCATCTTCAGGGAATAACCTTTCCTAGCAACATGTCCAAAATATGTGAAATGTAACTTCACCATTCTTGCCTTTAATGAGCACTCTGGCTGTATATTTTGTTCTTTTGTCAGTTCATGGAATACTCAATTATTACCTCCAATATCACAACTCAAAGGCATCAATTCTTCTTCTGAAATGCTTATTCATTGTCCAGCTTTTAGATGCTTAGCAATTGACTGGGGATAGCCTAGTTTGTATCAAGTGTACCTTAGTCATTAAATTGGCATCATTACTCTTCAAAACTTTGAAGAGGTCCCTCACAGCAGTTTTCCCAATGCAATATATTTCCTTATTTCCTCATTACTGGTACAAAGGATGGTTGTGGTTCCAAGTAAGATGAAATTGTTGACAACTTCAATCTTTTTTTCCCCATTTATTATGATGTTGCCTATTAGCACAGATGAGAGGACTTTCATGTTATTGATGTAGAGATGCAAAACATATTGAACACTGCAAACCTTGATCATCTGCAGCAAGTGCCTCAAGTCCTGACTTTCAGAAAACAAAGTTGTGCCCTCTGAATAATACAAATTTTTTATGAATCTTGCTCCAATCCTGATGTCAGGTTCTTCTTCAAAATAATCCAGCTTTTTAGAATTCTTTAACTAGCATACAGATTGAATAAGTGTAAAGAAAGGTTACAACCCTGATATATATATATGTATATATACCTTTACTGAATTTAAAACATGCAGTGTTAACTTGTTCTAATTGGACAATATCATCTTAGTCTAGGTATAGATTTTATATAAGCATAATTAAGTGTCCTGAAATTTTCATTATTCTCAATATTACTCATAGTTTGTTATGATTCACAGTTAAATGCCTTTGAATAGTCAATAAAACATAGATATTCTGGTATTCTCTACTTTCAACCAAGATCTATCTGACACACCAATGATTGATATACCTAGTACTATGGCCTCTTGTAAACCCAGCTTGAACTTCTGGAAATTCTCTTTTACTATGCTGTTATAGTCATTTTTGGATTATATTCAATAATATTTTGTTTGCATTGATAGTAATGACATTATTTAATAATTTTCACATTCTGTTGTATTACCTTAATTAGGAATGGTAACAAAAGTGCACTTCTTCCAGTTAGTTGACCAGGTAGCTGACATCCAAATAACCAAATTTAGATATAGCAGTACAGGACAAAAAAAGTTTTAGATAGAAAGGATAGTCCTATTTTTAAAGGTATGTATGGATTGATCTAAAAACAATTCTTAATGAATATATATAGCTGTTGTTGCTATTGTGAACCATCAAGTGAGAACCAACTCATTACAGGCTCTCTAGTGCATTTTCAGAGTCAGTCAACTGCACATAAGGAGATTGTCCGTACTTCTCCCATAAAGCAGCTAGTGAATTAGAATCCCATACCTAGGGATTGTAGTACTACTTCTCACGACTAGGCTACCAGAGCTCACCATCTCTCTTATAAATATATGTATTTTTAAAA
>NW_006399860.1:11897871-11899000 GCF_000299155.1 Elephantulus edwardii | reverse complement strand
AAAGAGAAACATTTATTATTGTTAGATGACATCAGTCAGTTCCAACTCATAATGACTTTATGTACAACAAAATGGAATACTCCCTGATACTATGCCATCCTCACATTATTGTCATTTTAAATCCTAAGAATATACCTTTTTTTTAAGATAGCAGGCCAAAGCTTTCCTTTATTGTCAAATGATTTTTAAAAATGTAACTTTTTAAAAAATTATAATTTCAGTGAAATATACAGAAAGGCTGGGTTTTTATGCATTGATGGATACACATTTTCCTCTATCTCCTGTCTTCCAAATCACTTTGTAATACAAGTCTTGTTCTAGATTGTCAATTGCTTACACACAATGTCTAATCATGCATTTCCTTCAGATATTTCCTCCCTTCTCCCATTCTAATGTTGTTTTTATTGTTGTTAGGTGTCATCAAGTCAAGTACAACTCATAACAACACTATGAATAACAGGTCTAAAACCTGTCCTATCCTGTGCCATCCTCACAATCATGAACATACTCAAGCTCATTGCAGCAGTCACTGTGTCAATATACATGATTGAGGATCTTCCTCTTCTTGCCACTCTACAAGGAATAACCTCTCCTAGCTATATGCCCAAAGTATGAAGCTTTATCATCTTTGCCTCCAGTAAACACTCCAGCTTTACCGTCTTTAAGACAATATATATTTGTTCTTTTGGCAGTGCTATGGGATAGATAGATACTTCTTCTCCAATATCACACCTGAAAGTCATCAATTCTTCTACTGCCATCCTTATTCATTGTCCATCTCTTAAAGGCACAACAAATGACTGAAAAAACAATGGCTTGAATCAGACTCACCTTAGTCCTAAAACTGACATCATTGCTTCTCAATAATTTGAAGAAGTCCCTGACTATAGATTTCCTGACTGCTAGTACCAAGCATATTGAGTGTAGATCTATGTAAGATAAAGTTGTTGACACTTTAAATCTCTTCTCCATCTATCATAATGTTGCTTATTGGTGTAGTGGTAAGAATTTTTGTTTTCTTGTTGTTGAAATGCAATTTATATTGAAGGCTGCATTCTTTGATCTTCTGAAAAAAGTAGGGTAAAGGTAAGCCAATAGTAGTAGGATAGCTGGGTCAAATGATATTTAC
>NW_006399860.1:11895844-11897421 GCF_000299155.1 Elephantulus edwardii | reverse complement strand
CCATTGAGTTGGCAGCTTATTGCTTACCGCTAACCACTAATGTTTCTTCTTCAAATACTGTTATGTGAAGTTGAATCAGAACCAACTCATAGCTCACCTGCCAGTGGGATTTTAGAGAGAGTAAATTGCACAGGAGGAGATTGCCCATCTGGAAGTATTTCTTCCAGGATGGATCTGTTACTTCTTTGAGTAATATATGGTATGCTATATATTACTAGTAAATGTTATAATTTAAAAATACGTAAATTCTTCTCTACTCTTCTTCACTCATTGTCCAGATTTTGCACTTGTGACAGTTGAAAACATCATGATTTGTGTCAGGCACATCTTAGTCTTTCGGTGATAATTTTGTTTCTGAACAATTTAAAGAGGTCTATTAAAGAAGATTTGCCTAGTATGGTGTATCATTTGATTTTCTTGATTGGTGTTGATATTAGATCCAAGTAAAGAAAATCCTTAACAATATAATGCTGTCACAGTCTTTAAGATAAAGACTATATTACATTGCTTCTTGGTTCAAGTTTAAGGACTTTTGTTTTCCTTATGTTAAGATGTAGTCCATAGGGAAAATTAATTAATTTTTTTTAATCTTCATCAATACAGATTCCTATTCTGTTTCTTTTCAGTAATTAGATTGTGATATATGTGATCAGGCTGTTAATCCTAAACATAATGTTGCATTCTTCTTAATGTAGTTGTTTCTTCAGTTATTTGCTCAGTTAATAAATTGCAAAAGTATGAATTTAACCCAGACAACATCTTTCTTAATTTTAAACTTCCCAGTCTTCTCTTGTTTTGTTGGAATAACTGCCTATTGACCTATGTCGAGTTTTGCAAAGCACAATCAGGGGTTATGCATTCTCCACAGTGGAAGCCTAAAAAACCAAATTTTCATAGAAGTTTTGTATACATATGTAGATAGATGTAATTGCGTGTTTAACATCTAAATTAATGTCTTTATCCAGTGCATGGAACCTGAATTTAGAAGTTTATTCCTGCTGGGATGTTCAAAGAACATTGCAGTAGAACTTTAGTATCTGAAGTTGTTGGTTTTCTTGGATTTATACAAAATAAACCTGGTATTTCTATTAATCCAGTTTATACAGTTTTGGTTTGTTTTTTTAGGTTGTTTTTTTTTTTAACTACCGTTCTGTGTTGATAACACCTTTACTGTTGTGCTGTTGCTGTTGTGTCATCAAGTCAAAACCAACCTCTAGCTGACCTTCCAGCAGATTTTCAGCAGCATTTTACTTGCATGGGACAGTACCCATCCTTCTGGTGGATTCAAATGATGGGCCTTTCGGATTGCAGTACAGCTTCTCACCAGTAGACCACCAGAGCTCACTCAAAATCTTTGTTAGGGTATACTTATTTTCTTTTTCTAGGGTAACTTGAAATCATCCGCCCACATTCCAGGTAAACATGGAGTCCACAAGGCCACAGAGGGGGATCTGTTTGGGCCCTCGGGCCTGTGGCCCTTGGGCCAAATAGAAAACCCTATCTATACACCAGCTCTACAGGACACATCACCTTCGCTCGGAAAGCTTTGCCACTGAACTTAAGAGACACTGGTCACA
>NW_006399860.1:11884831-11891891 GCF_000299155.1 Elephantulus edwardii | reverse complement strand
AGCGACAGCGCAGAAGGGGAAGGCCCCCTATAAGGTGGATTGGATCAGTAATTGGGTAATCGGGATGGGTGTATCGAAGACAGTGTGATTGGCACAAGAGAGAGCAGAGTTTAGGGCTGTTGTACATAGGGTCGCTATGAGTTGCAAGTGACTCGATGGCTCATAACAACAATAACAGCAGGGTCACAAAGAAGGTGTCCAGGACTTTTGCTATTAGGGTCACTATGAGTCCCCTGCAACTTGACGGCACTTTACACCACCACCAAAATCAAAGAAAGAGAGAGCAGTGGGCCTAGCAGATGGAAAGCCATGCACTCAAACAGAAGGTTGGTGACTGTACTCTGTGGCCCTCAGGCCTGCCTTTAATTGTTTTTGGTGAAACATTCTTCTAGGTCGTGAAACCCTAGTATGTCCACTTCCTGTACAGAGATAACTCGTGGTTGCTGTGAAGTCGAACACTCTGACCCTGATGAGTCAAATGCGAGAATGGTTAGCGATGGTGGACAGTGTTTGGTGAAGCTCTTTGTTTTAAACAAGCTTGGAAGCAGGAGTGGCATTGTCTTCCATAATAGCTTGCCTCTGGAAACCCTATGAACCTGGAGAAAAGGTGAAAGTTATACAGGAGGTGTCAGGACTTTCATTCATAGGGTTGCTATGAGTCACCTGCAACTCAATGACATTTAAAAACAACAATACAAGGTCACAAAGAAGAAAGTATAGCACTGGCATCCTAAAATGGTCTTGAAGTTACTAATATGAAAAAAGTAATAGGTGAAAAATATTTCAAGCATATAAGCACGGAGCCTAATGAAATAAAATTATGATAGTCTTCAAGATCCATTGTGACCAATGTCTACATTCCAGGGCTCAGACTAAAACAAGGATGTGATGACCTCCATTTTTATATTGACTGGTTGAATGTAGATTCTTTTAAAAATGGTTCTTATAAAGATAATTTCTTGGTATACAAATTTCATAAGAATTTTTGTGACAATGGAATGGAAGCCACAAAGTGAAAATCATTAAATAAAATGTATTAACATTAAAAATGAATATATTTTAAAAGATAAATAATATCAAATTTTATTAAAATTTGTATATTTCTTGCCTTCTAAAACTCTGTGAAGTAAAAATAACAAGAAAATATAAATATATTTAACTAGTAAGGACCATAGCAAAGGGGATTAAAATAAGCAGTTAGAAACTGATCAAACATGCAATCAAGATTCATTATTAATAATGGGCGACTTGAAAGCAAAAGTTGGGAATAGGGAAGAAAGATCAGTAGCTGGAAAATACGGGCTCGGTGAGAAAAATAAGGTAGGAGATAGAATGATAGAGTTCTGCACATTCAAAGATTTAGTCATCGCAAATACCTTTTATAAGAAACATAAAAGCCGGCTATACATATAGATTTTACCTGATGATATGCATCGGAAGGCTATGGTCTTCGCAATCACTTGTTATGCATCAGAGAGTTGGACAATGACCAAGGAGGATAGAAGGAGAATTGATGCCTTTGGGCTATGGTGCTGGAGAAGAGTATTGAGAATACCATGGACTGCTAGGAAAACAAACAGATTTGTCCTGGAAAGGGTTAAACTGGGTGGCTCCTTGGAGGCAAGGATTCTGAGGCTCAGTCTAACATACTTTGGACATATTGTGAGGAGAGACTTGTCCTTGGAGAGGGACATCATGCTTGGGAGGGTGGAGGGACAGCGCAGGAGAGGAAGGCCCTCTATGAGGTGGACTGATTCACTGACTGGGGTAATTGGGATGGGATTGTTGGAGACAGTGCGATTGGCACAGGACAGAGCGGAGTTTAGGGCTGTTGTACATAGGGTAGCTATGAGTCGCAAGCGACTTGACGGCACATAACAACAACAACAACAACAACATGCATCAGAATCAAATTGATTACATTTTTGGAAAGACTTGGTGGAGAAGCTCAATATGAGCAGTGAAAACCAGGCCGGGAGCTGATTGTGTGACAGACAACCAACTACTCATATGTAAGTTCAAGCTCAAGTTGAGGAAAATTAAATCAAGTCCACAGGAACCAAAATTTGATCTTAAGTCTGTTCCACTCGAATTTCAAAACCATCTCAGGAACAGGTTTGAAATCTTGAGCACCAGTGAGTGTAGACCAAATGAGCTCTGGGAGGATATCAAGAAAATCATCCATGAAGAATGAAAAAGATCATTACAAAGGCTGAAGAAGCAGCAAAGACCAAGATGGATGACAGATGAGACTCCGAGTATTGCATTAGAGCGCTTAGAAGCCAAAGCTAAAGGAAGAAATCAAGAAATCAAAGAGCTAAATAGAAAATTTTAAAAGACAGCTAGGGACAACAAAGCTAGATACTATTAAAAAATGTGCAGAGAGCTGGAGTTAGAAAATCAAAAGCACTGAGCTTGCTCAGATTTTCTTAAAATGAAGGAGTTGAAAAACAAAGTCAAGCCGCAGGTAGCAATACTTTAGGATACTTTGGGTAGAATGTTAAATGATCCAGGAAATATCAAAAGAAGATGGAAGGAGTACACCGAGTCACTGTATTAGAAGGAGTTGGCTGACACAGAAGAATATCATGATATAACATATGAGCAAGAGCCTATGGTGATGAAGGAGGAAGTTCAAGTTGCTCTGAAGGAATTGACAAGAAACAAGCCTCCAGGAGTTAACAACATACCAATTGATTTATTTCAACAAACAGATGGTGCCCTAGATGTGCTCACTAAGTTGTGCCAAGAAATCTGGAGGACAGCCAGCTGGGCAACAGACTGGAAAAGATCCATATTTGTTCCCATTTCAAAGAAAGGTGACCCAACAGAGTGTGGAAATTATCAAACAACATCATTAATATCATATGCAAGCAAGATTCTTCTGAAAATCATCCACAAATGTTTGGAACAATATGTCAACAGAGAACTGCCAGATGTGCAGGCTGGATTTAGAAGAGGTCATGATAACTAGGGATATTATAGCTAATGTTAGATGGATCTTGGCAGAAAGCAGAGAACACCAGAACAAGGTCTAGCTATGCTTCATTGACTATGCAAAAGCTTTTGACTGTGTGGATCACAACAAGCTGTGGCTGACTCTGAGAAGAATGGGAATTCCAGAACATTTGATTGTGCTAATGGGAAACCTATACTTGGACCAAGAGGCAGTCATCAGAACAGAGCAAGGAGAATCTACATGGTTCAAAATCAAGAAGGGGGTCCATCAGGGATGTATTTTGTCTCCATACCTTTTCAATCTGTATGCAGAACAGATCATCCAAGAGGCTGGGCTGTACAAGGAGGAATGTGGCATCAGGATTTGTGGAAGAGTCATTAACAACCTGCATTATGCAGATGATACAACCCTGCTTGCTAAAACTGAGGAGGACCTGAAGCGCTTGCTGTAGAAGGTCAAGGACTGCAGTCTTCAACATGGATTGAAGGTCAATATCAAGAAAACAAAGATTCTCACCACAGGGCTAATTAGCAGCATCAGTATGGATGGTGAAAATACTGAGATAGTTAACAGTTTTTATTTACTTGGTTCCACAGTCAACACTCTCGGTAACAGCAGACAGGAAACCAAGAGACAAATTGCTTTGGGGAAGTCAGGGGTGAGGGCCCTCTCAAGAGTACTGAAGAGCAATGACGTCAGGCTGAAAACTAATGTGCGCCTTATCCGGGCTATAGTCTTAGCAATTACTTGCTTTGCATTGGAGAGCTGGACAGTGAATAGGGATGAACTAAAGAGACTTGATTCCTTTGAGCTATGGTACTGGAGAAGAGTGTTAAATATACCATGGACTGCTAGGAGGACAAACAGGTTTGTCCTGGAAAAGGTGAAGTCAGAATGCTCCTTGGAGTCAAAGATTTTGAAGCTTTGTCTGACATACTTTGGCCATGTTGCAAGGAGGGACTGGTCCTTGGAGAAGGACTTCATAATTGGGAGAGTGGAGGGACAGCGCAGGAGAGGAAGACCCTCAATGAGATGGATAGATTCTGTGATTGGAGTGGTGCGAATAAGTGTGTTTGAGATGGCAAGGTTGGCACAGGATAGAAGAATGTTTAGGGCTCTTGTACGTAGTATCGCTGTGAGTCACAGGCGACTCAATGGCACCTAACAATGTCATCAACAACAAAAATACTCTCCAAAAGATGGGACAGTTATATTTGTGTGAAATGATGTCATCTGTGTATTCTGTGCTTGGGATAGAACATGTGAATATGAAAGGTGGAGAGAGAGAGAATCTCTATCTATCTCTATCTCTATATAACAGAAGAACAACACATTCCTCTATAATTCCCGAAGAATTCTATGCTTTCAGGCCAGAGAGAAGCAGCATGGAAAATAGGTGATTGCACCAAAGTATGTAAACAGAAAATTTAGATTCCCCAAGGAGGTGTGAAGATATATATTTGGAGAAATTAAAATAGAGATAGGTTAATAGGGATGCTAGACGTAGCAGAAATTGAGTGAAGAATGAGATTAAAAATTGGAAAATTAAGTGGAAATCTACAAACTGCACTAAAAACTCTCTACTTTGCCTGGTTTTGCTTCCCATGAAGATAATAATCAGGTCTATTCTGTTCTTTCCGTGGGAGATTGTGATTCTTTTTGGATTAATCTTTATGGCAAAGGAGAGATTTATGAAATTTTAAAATCTCTTAATTTTTCAAGACTGTGCATTGCCTGGTTACAGATTAGAAATGAAGGTTCTAGTCTGGTTTCCTCCTGCACTATTCTGTAATATCCAGTACTTACATTTTAAATTTTAAAATTTTAAATTTTCTGAATGGAGAGCCTATATATATTATCTATTTGGGAAAAATGAATTAAATATAAGTTAAATGTTTCCATATTCTTTCCTTACCATCATCAATAAGCTAAACAAGACTACAGGACGTACTTTTATCCCAGACCTTTGTCTTCAGAATTGGAATAAAAAGACATTGTCAAAGAAATACTTTTAAGTCTTCTGTTTCTGTAAAAATTTCAAAGGCAAATTCATTGCTTTTGAGATGGTTACAACTCCTTTTGACTCTCCATAGAGTATTTAAGTCTTTCTAATTTTACTAGAAGAGACGGTCTTTCATCTGTGAAGCAAATGGTGGATGCAAACTGCCAATGTTTGGTTCAGCCCAACATCCAGCTCACCAAATGAATGAAATTCAATTACAGCAGACTTTTCCATAGAATAAAATTTAAATAGTGGCATTTGTTTTCAAAGTGAACAGAGAAATAGAGTATAAAAGTGAAATACTTTTGATGATTGTACCAAATGTTATTTATACACTTCTGTTTAAAGGAATTTTTCTTTTCTAGATATTAACATATTTCTCTGAATAGTCTATTAATAATTGCAAATGATGGATTTAATTTCCCATTAGTTTCCTCTTTCCCCTATTCCTGGAGGCATACAATGAATAACTACTTTAAAATATTTTGATTAAAGGAAGAAGCAATTTTCACATAAAATTCTATAAATGTCACTGGAAAAAGGGGAAAAAATAGCTTGCATTTCCAAAACCTTGTGAACAATCTTATCCAGCCAACTAGTATATTTCCCAAATAGACAGAATGGGATCACTTTTTAAAGTTTAAATGAGTCAGTTTTATTTTTGCAATTTTGTTGAAAATTAAGGCAAATAAAAATCCTTGTGTAATGAACTACTGTGGAAAAGTAGCCCTAAGTTTCAGCTTTTTGGACATTTTAATGACAGTCATCATATTCACAGGAATCTGACAGATTACATACTCTTATGGAATGAAAGATTTTCTCTTTGATTTTAT
This sequence comes from Elephantulus edwardii, assembly GCF_000299155.1. NCBI lineage: Eukaryota > Metazoa > Chordata > Mammalia > Macroscelidea > Macroscelididae > Elephantulus > Elephantulus edwardii. Next base: position 11,886,097 of record NW_006399860.1, on the reverse strand, counting down.
TTCTTTGCCTGAGCACATAGTTTATCAGTGTAATTATACTCTAATTTAGAAGTGCATTTTAAAACTTCCTTTGTTAACACTGTGACAAACAGGGGAAAATCCCCAAAATCTATGTCTGCAATCAACACAGTTTGTACCAGCAGCTAGGAAATCAAAAGATGAATTGCATAGGGAAAGTCTGCTGTCAGAGATTTCTCCAAATTACTGAATAGCAATGATGTCAGTCTGGAGACTACAGTGCACCTGATACATACAGGTCATGGTGTTTGCAATTATTTGCTATGTTTTGAAAGCTGAACAAGGACTAGGGGTAATAGAAGGAGAATTAATGCCTTTGAGGTATGGTGCTGGAGAAGAGAATTAAATATACCATGGACTGCTAGGAGAATAAACAAGTTCGTCCTAGAGAGGGTGAAACCAGGCTGCTCCTTGGAGGCAAGGATTCTGAAGCTTCCTCTGAGATACTTCGGACATGTTGCAAGGTAGGATCAGTCCTTGAGGAGGGACAGCACAGTAGAGGAAGACCCTTGATGACGTGGATTGATTCCGTTGCTGGGGTAATTGAGGTGGATTGATTCAGTGACTGGGGTAATTGGGATAGGTGTGTCAGAGACAATATGATTGACACAGGACAGAGCAGGATTTAGGGCTGTTGTACATAAGATCACTATGAGTAGCAGGTGACTCAACAGCACATAGAAAAAACAACATAAGATATAGTTGTACTGCAAACAGATTCTTATGCAAATAATTATTTAGGTAAAATCTTGTTTCTTTTAACTTCATTTGAAATAAAAACCTCAACCTAGCAGAAGGTTAATAACAGACTCTGTAGAGATAGATGAAATAGAGGACACTTCTTTGATCTATCAAAAATTTCTGTTTCTGACCGCAGTTTCCACTACTACCTTAGGTCTTTTCTCCTCAAATTATAGAAACAAACTTCTTTCAATTTGTCACAGACTTTCATTTAACCGGCTGCTTCTATTTTATTAATAACAGGTTAATTTTAATAGTAAGGCTGGATAGAGATGGAGTCCAATTTTACTGGGCTTTTGCTGTATTTTTTTCTTTCTAGAATATGATTTTTTATGATTTTTATATATAACGCATCTTTTATCATATTATACATTTTGAAAAAGGTGATTTCTTTATGTTGTTGTTGTGTTATGCGCCACTAAGTTGCTTGCGACTCATAGCAACCCTATTTACAACAGCCCTAAACTCTGCTCTGTCCTGTGCCAATCCCACCATTTCCAATACACC